>NC_058088.1:126108323-126408323 GCF_014858855.1 Bufo gargarizans | reverse complement strand
TATTCACATAGCCCAAGTTATCTTATATCTACACCCAGCGGACCTATATCTTCAAATACGCCACTATAAGTGACCACATATTGTCCAGCGGCCCTAGATCTATAGTCTCAATTTCTCAGCGATGGGGAGGAACCCAGGTGTAAATAACGCTCTATTAACGCAATGGCTCAACCATCCAGGGTTATGCTCTACTAATGGGAGAATTGATCCTGGGTAATATAAACACGTCATACCTAGTTCTACTCTATCTCATGGGCTATTAGATGTAACTCTCGGGCTAAGCCGACCTCTATAGTGGTGAGCCGGGTCTATAAATGGCAATCGCCACTTCCCCCCCACCTGATCAGGCATTCAAGATTAACTTAGAATGACCCAGATAGTTCTTTTTTTGTTCAATTTCTATTTGTTCTTTTTTGTTCTAAACAGGTTTTTCAGTATCCAGTGCTGCATCCATCCGTGGCGAGCCTCTGCCTTTATGAGACAACGTCTCTTGGTTCATACGACTCACTCAAAAGCTAAGTACGCTGACCGTCTCATGTCACCTGAACGTACGAACGGGGATTATTCGCG
Source organism: Bufo gargarizans (assembly GCF_014858855.1). Lineage (NCBI taxonomy): Eukaryota > Metazoa > Chordata > Amphibia > Anura > Bufonidae > Bufo > Bufo gargarizans. The sequence goes on along the minus strand of NC_058088.1, from coordinate 126,407,753 downwards.
TTGCTCTGCCTCTCCTCGTCACCCCCATAATGGCTGTTAGCATTGCCTCTTATAATGTTAAAGGCTGCAACTCGCCTTCTAAGCGGAGCCAGGTTTTCGGGGTGTTGAGGAAAGGCAAGGCGAACGTAATTTTCTTACAAGAAACCCATTTCAAATCTCAACATTTCCCCAACTTATCCTTCTCATATTACCCTACTTGGTTCCACTGTGGTTCCCCCAAATCCAATTCTAAAGGGGTCAGCATCGGCTTTCAGAGTAAGCTGCCTTTTATCCTTGATGCCCAGCTATGTGATCCTGAGGGTCGTTACATTATGATTAAAGGGAAAATAGGCCAACACCTATACACCTTTGTAAACATCTACGCTCCAAATAGCCGTCAGATCCCCTGGCTTAAATCAATCTTATTAAAAGTAGATTCTTTTAGAGATGGCATAACAGTAGTTGGGGGAGACTTGAATCTGGTGTTAAACCCTTTTATTGACTCTTCCTCACACAAATCAGCTCAATCTCAGAGAGGTATCCGTTCCCTATTGAGATCTCTAGCCAAAGCCCATCTAATAGATGTCTGGCGTACCATACATCCAGAATCTAGAGACTACACTTTCTATTCTCACTTCACAGATCGTATCAACGTCTAGACTACCTATTTATCTCAAAAGAACATTTACACCTTTGTGCCAGAACTGATATAGGATCCATAATCCTTTCGGATCATGCTCCCATATATTTGCACATGAAATCCCCCCCTAACCATAAATCCTCTAGCCACTGGCGATTTAACGAACAGCTCACTAGCATTCCGTCCACTAAAATTAAACTGAAGGGACTTCTTGAAGAATTTTTTAAGATAAACTGTACCCCTGAGGTATCGCCACAAATTGTTTGGGACGCCCACAAAGCTTTCATAAGGGGTCAATGTATTAGTTTGGGCGCTCACCTTAAAAAAGAAAGACAAAAACAGCTAGACACCCTTTATGAGAAAGTCAGTCAGCTGGAAAGTGCCCATAAAAAATCCCAACTGGAATCACATTTACTGGAACTCTCTGCAAGCAGGGCTGCCATCAAAAACCTACTGAATATAGCTTCTGCTAAACTGTATTTGCACTCCCAGTATAAAATATTTGCTCACGGGAATAAAGCTTCAAGATACATGATGTCCAGAATTAAACGTAGGAAGCTGAATAATTATATATATAAACTGAGGACCCCAGAGGGTTCTTTAACCTTCGAGACAAGTGAGATTGCTTCCCTATTTAGGGACTATTATGAATCTCTTTACAATATCAATTCCTCGCAATACTCCTTGGGTGATACGGTTATCCCTTCATTGCTGACTTCGTATCTCGGTGACCTCTCCCTCCCCTCTCTCTCGGATCAGGATAAAATTCACTTAGCTTCTCCATTCACATCTGACGAACTCCTACAAGCTATTAAAAATTCCCCGAAAGGAAAAAGCCCGGGCCCGGATGGATTCCCGATACCCTACTACATCGCCTTCCATGAAGTTCTAATCCCGCACCTTATCCCAATATACAACAATGCATTACAAGGTAATCCACTTTCAACGGATATGACCAGAGCTCACATAACTTTAATTCCCAAGGAGGGTAAAGATCATTCTTTGTGTCCTAACTACAGACCCATTTCTCTTCTTAATATTGATTTAAAACTGTTGGCAAAGATGCTTGCGAATAGGTTATCACAATATCTCCCTGCTTTGATACATAGAGACCAAGTGGGTTTCGTGAAAAATAGAGAAGGGAAAGATAACACGGCCCGTGTTCTAAACATTATACATTACGTTAAGAGGAAAGGCCTCCCTCTGGTCCTTCTCAGCACAGATGCTGAGAAGGCATTTGATCGAGTTAATTGGCCCTTCATGTATGCGGCGCTGCAGTCCCGTAATATCCCCCTCCCCTTTATAGCAGCAATTAAAGCAATGTACCAGCATGCCTCGGCCTCCATTAGGGTCAATGATACCTTATCTGAGTCTTTTAGAATCAGTAATGGAACCAGACAAGGCTGCCCCTTATCCCCCCTCTTGTTTGTCCTCGCTTTAGAACCCCTCCTACAGACCATTCGGTTAGACTCCGACATCCTGGGAATTAAGTTGGGAGACCAACAACACAAAATAGCCGCTTTCGCGGACGATCTGTTACTGATAATAGCTAATCCTGCAATAGCCCTCCCCAAAATCTATAGCCATTTGGAGACGTATGGTTCACTCTCTAACTTCAAAGTGAATCATAGTAAATCACTTATTATCGCTACGGGACTTGGAAAATCCTTGAAGTCACGTTTGGAAGCGGATTCGCCATTCAACTGGTCCTCCCCTGTCTTGACTTATTTAGGTATAAAAATGAATATGGATCCCAGTCAACTCTTTAATCTTAACTATATCCCTCTTCAAAATAAACTAGCAGAAGATCTAGCGTCCCTTGATACTCCCACACTCTAATGGTTTGGAAGGAAAAACCTATTAATGTCACTTATTATCCCTAAACTTACTTACCTCCAACAAACTTTACCAATCCCCGTCCCTTCCACATACTACTCCAAACTTAAATCCATGTTCCGGTCTTTTATATGGTGTAAGAAGAAGGCCAGAATGTCTTATAAATCCCTTTCATACCCGAGAGAGAGGGGAGGAATTGCGTTGCCAGACCCCGAAATTTATGGTAGAGCTATCCTACTCACTAGAGTAGTTGACTGGTTGACTACCCCCAAACATAAATCGTGGGTCCCTATGGAGGCAGCAATCCTGGGACTCCCGTTTATAGCGGCTCTTCTGGGACGCATGTCACCACTGCCCCCCCATCCGGATATCACACCGATTATGAAAGCCTCATTGAACGCTTGGTATACCTTGCAGAAATCACCTTTGTGCTCCCCACTCTCTTCCCCGGTACTTACAATAGAGGACATTTTTCATCTAGCACCACAGGCCCTACAGAATAGCATACCCACTGACATTGTTCGGTCAAAGGTGAAACTGACGGACCTCTTTAAAGATGGTGAATTACTTACCATAAATGAAATGGGTGATCTTCTACACAGCTCACGTCACAGTTTTTCCGGGCTTCACTTCTTAAGGGCATATATGTCTCAAAACATACCATTACACACATTATTGCGTCCTATCTCATGGTTGGAACATATCATCAGTCGAGATTTTTCCCCACGTAAAATGATTTCACTATGGTACAATAGGCTAAGGTCCCCTCCAGAGGCTCTAAAACCAGCTTTCATAGGACTCTGGGAAAAAGACTTAAACAAGACTCTCTCTCCAGAGGACATTGGCATTATCTATAACTCATCGCACAAATCCTCACGATGTGTCAGGATCCAGGAGAACAACTATAAAATCATCTCAAGATGGTATAAAACCCCTGACAAGACTTGCTTATACTCAGCTACGGCTTCAGACACTTGTTGGAGATGCTCCAAAGACAGGGGCACTTTCTTCCACATTTGGTGGTCTTGCCCTATTTTACTCAGGTGGTGGGAGAAGGTTTTCCAAACCTGTAACAAGATATGCAACTCCAACGTTACCCCGTCCCCAGAAGTTGCTCTCCTGAATCTCTACCCTCGTGACCCCCTTCCCCCCAACTCGCTACTTCTCAGACACTTAGTGAGTGCCGCAAAATTGCTGATCCCATCACTTTGGTTGTCAACCGAGACTCCCTCTATGGACCAATGGTACCAGAGGATAGACCAAATATACAGATTAGAAGAGCTGTCCTCATGGGAACTGAGATCTCACCATAAATTCACAATGGTCTGGAACCAATGGATCTCCTTTTGAGGCTATCAGAAGGAGGGTTGCTCAAACACCACTATACCCAGTGACACCCCATTGGGGCCCATTTCAGCAAACTCCCCACCTACTCCTCCCCTGCCCCCTTCTCGCGTGCTCTGAGGGTGAGTTACTCAGATGGTAAGGTTGCCTTGGCTTTTGGCCGTCACGGATGGATGGCAGTTCGTGGATTGGAATACAATGATTTAAAGTGCTTAACGGCTATTTTCTTGACAACAGCTGCTACATGTGTATGGAAAACGCTATTATTTTATAGACCTTGTATTGGTGATCTAGCGGCTGATTAATCTTTGAGACTATGTCATAGCACGCTTGATGTATGATTATTACCTGACAGACCTGTACTTTGTTTTTCTTGTGTTCAAGAGCAGAGAAGTTTTCTTCTCCTCTTCTGCTCTAATTATGTATTCTATTGATTTATTCAATAAAAAAAAAAAAGAAAGTGATTCACACCAGACATCCTAAGAATATTGCTGAACTGAAACAGTTCTGTAAAGAGGAATGGTCAAGAATTACTTCTGACCGTTGTGCTCATCTGATCTGCAACTACAGGAAATGTTTGTTTGAAGTTATTGCTGCCAAAGGAGGTTCAACCAGTTATTAAATCCAGGGGTTCACATACTTTTTCTACCTGCACTGGGAATGTTTACATGGTGTGTTCAATAAAAACATGGTAACATTTAATTATTTGCGTGTTATTAGTTTCAGCAGACTGTGATTGTCTATTGTTGTGACTTAGATGAAGATCACATCACATTTTATGACCAATTTGTGCAGAAATCCATATCATTCCAAAGGGTTCACATACTTTTTCTTGCAACTGTATCCCTATAATAGTGCATCATTCACAGCATTCTCCATGGCAGTATGTCATCCACACATCCCACACAATGTGTTTAAAGAGACTGCGGTTTTTACTTCAGTCTGATTCATGACAGACTGCTGCAGAAATATACATTGTTGAAATATTATTCTCTTATAAAAAAAAAATTTAGCACAACATTTCATTCAAAATATTTTATTGCTTATTTTCCTTCAACTAAAGCATAGATAGATGTATCGTGTAGTCTGAAAAATATGGTAGTTTTCAATTATTAATATCCTTAACCACTTCAGCCCCCCTAGCTTAAACCCCCTTAATGACCAGACAACTTTTTACAATTCTGCACTACACTACTTTCACCGTTTATTGCTCGGTCATACAACTTACCACCCAAATGAATTTGACCTCCTTTTCTTCTCACTAATAGAGCTTTCATTTGGTGGTAAGTCATTGATGCTGACATTCTAACTTTTTTTTATATTAATCGAAATTGACCAAAATTTTTCCCCAAAAAATACATTTTTCACTTTCGGTTGTAAAATTTTTCTATTAAAACTACATTTCCATATAAATGTTTCTCTAAATTTATTGTTCTACATGTCTCTGATAAAAATAAAAAAAATCAATAAGTGTACAGTACAGACCAAAAGTTTGGACACACCTTCTCATTCAAAGAGTTTTCTTTATTTTCATGACTATGAAAATTGTAGATTCACACAATTGAAGGCATCAAAACTATGAATTAACACATGTGGAATTATATACATAACAAAAAAGTATGAAACAACTGAAAATATGTCATATTCTAGGTTCTTCAAAGTAGCCACCTTTTGCTTTGATTACTGCTTTGCACACTCTTGGCATTCTCTTGATGAGCTTCAAGAGGTAGTCACCTGAAATGGTCTTCCAACAGTCTTGAAGGAGTTCCCAGAGATGCTTAGTACTTGTTGGCCCTTTTGCCTTCACTCTGTGGTCCAGCTCACCCCAAACCATCTCAATTGGGTTCAGGTCCGGAGACTGTGGAGGCCAGGTCATCTGGCGCAACACCCCATCACTCTCCTTCATGGTCAAATAGCCCTTACACAGCCTGGAGGTGTGTTTGGGGTCATTGTCCTGTTGAAAAATAAATGATGGTCCAACTAAATGCAAACCGGATGGAATAGCATGCCGCTGCAAGATGCTGTGGTAGCCATGCTGGTTCAGTATGCCTTCAATTTTGAATAAATCGCCAACAGTGTCACCAGCAAAGCACCCCTACACCATCACACCTCCTCCTCCATGCTTCACGGTGGGAACCAGGCATGTAGAGTCCATCCGTTCACTTTTTCTGCGTCGCAGAAAGACACGGTGGTTGGAACCAAAGATCTCAAATTTTGACTCATCAGACCAAAGCACAGATTTCCACTGGTCTAATGTCCATTCCTTGTGTTCTTTAGCCCAAACAAGTCTCTTCTGCTTGTTGCCTATCCTAAGCAGTGGTTTCCTTGCAGATATTCTACAATGAAGGCCTGATTCACACAGTCTCCTCTTAACAGTTGTTCTAGAGATGTGTCTGCTGCTAGAACTCTGTGTGGCATTAACCTGGTCTCTAATCTGAGCTGCTGATAACCTGCGATTTCTGAGGCTGGTGACTCGGATGAACTTATCCTCCGCAGCAGAGGTCTTCCTTTCCTGGGGCGGTCCACATGTGAGGCAGTTTCTTTGTAGCGCTTGATGGTTTTTGTGACTGCACTTGGGGACACTTTCAAAGTTTTCCCAACTTTTCGGACTGACTGACCTTCATTTCTTAAAGTAATGATGGCCACTCGTTTTTCTTTACTTAGCTGTTTTTTTCTTGCCATAATGCAAATTCTAACAGTCTATTCAGTAGGACTATCAGCTGTGCATCCACCGGACTTCTCCACAACACAACTGATGGTCCCAACCTCATTTATAAGGCAAGAAATCCCACTTATTAAACCTGACAGGGCACACCTGTGAAGTGAAAACCATTTCAGGTGATTACCTCTTGAAGCTCAATCAAGAGAATACCAAGAGTGTGCAAAGCAGTAATCAAAGCAAAAGGTGGCTACTTTGAAGAACCGAGAATATTACATATTTTCAGTTGTTTCACACTTGTTTGTTATGCATATAATTCCACATGTGTTAATTCATAGTTTTGATGCCTTCAGTGTGAATCAACAATTTTCATAGTCATGAAAATAAAGAAAACTCTTTGAATGAGAAGGTGTGTCCAAACTTTTAGTCTGTACTGTATATTTATTGGTTTGGGTAAAAGTTATACTATGGTGCAAAAATGTGAATTTACGCACTTTGACTTTCTGAGCACCTGTCATTCCAATGAGTACTTTCAGGATTTCACAGGGCATTTTTACGCATTTGGATTCCTAACTACTTCTCACGCTTTAGGGCCTCTAAAATTCCAGGGCAGCATAAATACCCCACAAGTGACCCCATTTTGGAAAGAAGACACCCCAAGGTATTCCGTGAGGGGCATGGCGAGTATTTAGAATATTTTTTTTTTTTTTGCACAAGTTAGCGGAAAATGATTTTGGAAAAAAAAAAAAATAACATTTTTACTACAGGTTGTCACTATTTCAATTAGTTAATTTATAATAAACCAGCAGCATAAGAAAAATTGGTATTCAAGACAACATCAGCTTTTACTCATTTTCCTTTGATCTGACAGTTCATAAGTAACTCATTAAGATCCCACCTGCGGAAACATGCAAAGCAATGAAAGTCTCCTGCTTCCTACTTTGTCTATCAATAGCTCCCTACATTATTTGCCGCCTTTTTGCATAACAAATTAAGTTAATGCTGGGAGGTTAATTCTTCTTTTAATTTAAACACAAAGCTCACTGTTTAATCACCTGTGAAACATAGCCACAAGCAGAGCCAGACTGGAACTGAAATTAAGCATTTTAAAACAAGCAGACCCATTTGCTGAGTGGTGAATATAACATATGTTTGCGCACCCTCCTTCCCCCACCCCAATACTTAGATACATAGAAACATAGAATGTGTCAGCAGATAAGAACCATTTGGCCCATCTAGTCTGCCCAATATACTGAATACTATGAATAGCCCTTGGCCCTATCTTATATGAAGGATGGGCTTATTCCTATCCCATGCATGCTTATAAAAATACAGAATGTGTCGGCAGACAAAAAAGTTTGAGTTCGGAACCCATACTTGACCCCAAACCCCATTGAAGTCAATAGGGACCTGAACTTTTGAGCACTAAAATGGCTCTAAAAATGTCTAGAGGGCTAGAGGGCTGCAAATGGCATCAAAATGTGCTTAAGAGCATGGCAAGGGCTCTGCAAACAAATGTGAATAGGGAAATTATTTTAAATAACAGAAAATATGTAAAGAAAAATATATTAATCTTGATCTAGGAGGACGAGGTATATGGAGTAGGAGGTTGAGGAGGCGGTGGATGTGGTGGTGTAGGTTGAAGCGGCGGTGGAGGAGGAAGAGGTAGCCTACACTATTTTTTTAAATTGGGGTATGTGACGCTTTGCGATCCACAGCGATACTAGGAAATCACAAATGCGCCATATTTCTCAATCACAAAGACAAAAGAGCCTTTACTAAGAATCTTCTCTTTCACTAAAGGAGTAACTCACAGATCAGAGGTACAATTAGCACCTTCTTGCCAAAGAATCTTCCTGCCCCATGCCAGGTTGAGTACCCATCAATCTGGTATTTTCTGACAGAACCTCATAAAAACTTCCTTTCTGCAGCCATAGTGTCTCCAATACCAGCAAGGGTCTCACACCTTTAGCCTGGGCAGCGAGCTTCAGAATTAAAGGACAGATCCTTATCACACAGCTGGTTGGTACAGGAAGGAAGATGACCTGAAAGTCCTCTTCAATCCATAAGCTTCATATTTTCCCATATTTTCCTAATATTTCATGGGTTATGGAAATGTGAAAGGAACCATCTTTTCAGAGATGGTTTTGGTTCTCCTAACCCACCTTCTAGAAAACCCGCGGACAAATCAGAGATTCCCGCTCTGAGATATAAAGGTTCTCAGGCACCCTGTATTATCTTCTAGTCGTATTTGTTATCAGATGATGCGTAAAATTGTACTGATTATCAATATCAACTATATTTCTTGATTGGACTTACGGGATATGGATAAATGGGCAAAGCAAAGATGCTGCCAGGTTTTCTCCCTATGGGGCAAAGGACTGCCCCTGTTCTATTTACACAAGGCTGGACCTGAATGTGTCATAACCACTCCCCACTTCAGAGTAGGTAAAAACAGTGACACACTCAGGTCCTGCGTCCTTCTTCTACCATCTGACGTCGTCTAACATCTCGACCGCCCGCAGGGACACGGGCACCCCACCATCTTGGATTATTATTTCAAAGACTTTGCCTATTACTGGACCCTACCACGGTAATTCTGAACTTACAGACATTCTATTCCCTTCCACCTCTTACCTATTTCTATCCAAACCAATCTGTTCAACTGGCCGGTATATTTATCTGTCAGCTTTAATATATATATTTTTGTGTATAGTTTTAGAATAAAAACTAGCGATTTCATCGTTCCAGTTTTTCCCTTGTTACTTGATGACCTGATCTATGCTAAGAACTCTGTCCTCAGAAGACATACTACCAAATTGTGTTATTTTTATAAATTGTTAATGTACTAGCTAGGTTGCACATAACCGTTTCGTCCCTTTAGGATTAGCTAGCCGGGGTCTCTTCGCCCCGATTCAATACGAAGAGTGGTGGCAGCAAATTAATTTGATTTCCAGCGTGAAATCAGTAATTTTATTTTTACCGATTGTACATACAATCTTGATTGCATCCTGTCTGGGCCCACCAACCAATCTTAAACGTCTTCTGTGCTCACAGTGGATTCGCCTCCAGAAGTCTCTAGTGGAGACCTGTATGGCAACTGTGGCTTAGTACGACGGGATTGGCGGGTGGTCGTCACATTGGTGGCAGCTAGTGGTATAGCAGAACCCAAAACCAGGCAGAAGTCCGCTTTTGGGAGATCAGAGCACAAAGAACTGACAAGTGCAGCTTTTTGCACAATCATAACAATAGGACAGTGGTTACTTAGTATCCTGTCCTGCGGAACTTGTGTTCTGGGCACAAAACGGTACACATTGATAGATTGATTTACATTTTCCCCACCTTTTCTTTGCTATAGCCTATTCTTTTTCTCTTCTTTCCTGAATGTCTGATTCAGTTCCAAATTACCAAAGTTGGTCTGTCGCCGACTTACAAGCCGTGTGTGAGTCGCAAGGCATTGCCATTCTGAACAAAAATCGATCACAGCTGATCAAAGCTTTGACGGAGAGAGACGGCCAAGCGATGGAGAATTCCAATCCCGTGCGGGAGGCTTCGCTGCCCCTTCGTTCAACGTCACCCAGCATCGCCAGCTATGGGAGTGCTGATGTTGCTACTTCAGCTCCGGATGATGCAGGTACCCTGGATAACAGCATGTCCACAGCTCCTGCTAACACTCAGCAAGGAACAAGCAGCTCTGGACTGAACTTCACTGCCTTGGGCCCTATGAGCCAGCAGTTGTTACCGGGCCTGACTGGCGCGGATTTGCGTTTATACCTGGAGATGCAGCTCGAAAGAGAGGAGCGACAGCAGCAGTTCCAACTTCAGATGCAGATCGAAAGAGAGGAACGACAGCAGCAAATAGAGGAGCGACAGCAGCAGTTCCAGCTTCAGAGAGAAGCGCTGCAGCACCAGCATGCACTAGAACTGGCCCAAGTGAGACAGGCTGAGCGGTCTTCCTCTCCTAACACTCCTGTTGCAGGAGGCATTCCTCTACCCGTGGTCCCCAAAGCAAGGTTTCCAGTTATTGCGAAAAACGGGGACATTGATTTATATTTACGCTCGTTTGAGAGAGCGTGCCGCCAGTTCTGCATCCCTGAGGATCAGTGGGCTCTACACCTGACGCTTCAGCTGACTGGTAAAGCGCTGGATGCTTTTGCGGAACTACCCACAGACCAAGATTGCGATTATCAGACTATCAAGGATGCCATAATTGCTAAGTTCCAGTTAACCCCTGAGGTTTACCGGAGAAAGTTCCGTGCCATCCAGAAAGGATCCACAGACTCTTACGCGGATGTGGCTAGCCGCTTATGCACCACATTCCGCCAATGGACTAGAATTCTTAAAGAAAAGACTTATGCTACCCTTGAGGATTTGATGATCCATGACCAACTCCTTGCAATATGCCCTACAGATGTGAGACAGTTTGTGCTGGAGCGCAAGCCCCAGTCTGTGAAAGAAGCTGCTGAGCTGGCAGACATGTTTGTCGCAACCCGGGTACCGGACATTCGCAAACCTGTGATGACAGACACCCGCAGGACGGTGGTTTCCACTCCACTACCCAACCAGGACAGAGCCATGTCCCAGAACTGGAGAGAAGGTAGGCCCGCTGGCCCTGTGAACCGTGAGACAACCAGGCCCTGGTGTGAGCTGTGTCGCAGGCCCGGTCACACCAAGCAAACCTGTTATGCAGGGAAGCCGGCCCAACCTCCTAGCACCGCAACGACGCCAAGCCCTAAGTGGGCCAACGTTTCCACACCTACCTCATCTGCTGTATTGCTGGTCGGAGGACCCGAGGTGCACTGCGGATCCCAGAATCACCAGCCTGTCACTGTGAACGGCCAGACTGTCATCGGATTCCGTGATACCAGTGCAGATGTCACCTTGGTCCGTTCACATCTTGTTACGGAGAAGGATATCCTTTCGGGAAAGTACCTCGCTCTGACCGGAGTTGGGGGCACTCGCACCCATGTGGCCCAAGCCCAAGTCACCATTGATTGGGGAATGGGACGGCAAAAGCGGGTTGTTGGGGTCCTGGATGATATTCCCGTTGCCACAGTGCTTGGCACTGATTTGGGCACCCTTGTTTCCCATTACGAATACCCTGCAAGCGCGCAGGAGGCCCAAGCAGGACTCCCTAACCAAAACCAGGTACTGTACAGCCCTTTGGGGAAACAGGGAGACGGGGACACTTTGCCTGCTATTTCTACTGTCCCTAACGCACCTAAGAACCAGCCGTCCCTCCACCCACCTCTGACCCCAACATTGAAGGTAACTCTCCACAGCTGACTTCATACGTCACTGGTCAGCTGGAGGAGACCGGTGGCGCTGCATTCGTGCAGGCCTTAAAGGGTGACCCTAGTCTGGAGGCACTTAGGGTCCGAGCCAACTAGCCTCCAGGGGAGGGCACTCCATATAAAATCTATTGGGAGAACAACCGACTGTACTGTGAAGCTGTACAGCCTACAAAAGGTGACGCAGGTGAGAACACGAGACAGCTGGTAGTCCCTAGGGAGTTTCGGGCACAGGTCCTCAAAGCAGCCCACGACATTCCACTTGCAGGACATTTGGGTATCAGAAAGACCCACAAACGTGTTCAGAACCATTTTTACTGGCCCACGATGGGAACGGACATAACAAAGTACTGCCGATCGTGTACCACTTGCCAGAGGGTTAAGAAGGCTGGAGGACCCCGCAAAGCTCCTTTGCAGCCACTGCCCGTGATCACAGAGCCCTTTCGGCGAGTGGCAGTAGATATAATTGGTCCCCTTCCCATTCCTAGCAGTTCTGGCAAGCGCTACATCTTAACGGTCGTGGACTATGCCACCCGTTATCCAGAGGCGGTAGCACTGTCTTCCCTTAGGTCTGCCACGGTGGCAGACGCCTTGATCAGGATTTTCTCGCGTGTAGGTTTCCCCGCCGAGATGATCTCTGATCAGGGCTCTTGCTTCATGTCGGAGCTAATGGAAGCCCTCTGTGAGAGGATGCAAATCAAGCACACCACTTCCAGTGCGTATCACCCGCAAACCAACGGCCTTTGCGAACGTTTCAACGGAACGTTAAAGCAAATGCTGGCTACGTTCGTGGAATCGCAGGGGAAGGACTGGGAGCGGCACCTGCCTCATTTGCTGTTCGCTTACAGAGAAGTGCCACAGGAGTCCACTGGGTTCTCACCCTTTGAACTCCTATATGGACGAGATGTCCGAGGGCCCTTAAAACTGATTCGGGAGACCTGGGAGGGAAAAGGTGACCCCTCAGAAGTCTCTGTGGTTGAATATGTCCTAAAATTTCGGGACAAGATGGAGTCCCTCATGACCATAGTGATGGGAAACCTTGCAAAGGCACAGGCCAAACAGAAGGCTTGGTATGATCAGCATGCCAGAGAGCGGTCATACCCAGCAGGTCAGAAGGTATACACCCTACTCCCTGTCAGGCAGAACAAATTGCAGGCTGCCTGGGAAGGGCCATACACCATTCTGAAACAGGTGAACCCAGTCACTTACCTAGTGAGTCTCGGGGGTAAGCAACAGAAACTGTTCCACGTGAACATGTTAAAAGCACACGAGGAAAGAGAGCAGTATGTATTAGCAGTGTGTAGCCAGCTAGAACCCGAAGAGCCAGATCCACTGATAGACTTGCTAGCAGAGCTACGAGACGTGGCAGATGATTGGAACATCAACCCCCACCTCTCGTACCCACAGAAGCTTCAGCTCACCACTCTCCTGAGTGCGCACAGCGCCACATTCTCAGGCATCCCTGGCCAAACCAACCTAGCCGCTCACAGAGTTGACACAGGGACCCACAAGCCCATACAGCAGGGCCCCTATCGCACCTCACCCGAAGTGCAGGCTGAGATCAAATGAGAGATTGATGAGATGCTACAGTTAATGGTCATCCAGAATTCCTCTAGTCCATGGCCCGCCCCCGTTGTTTTAGTCCCCAAAAAGGACAAGACCACCCGGTTCTGTGTCGACTATCGGCGACTGAATGACATCACCATAACCGATGCGTATCCCATGCCTGAAATTGATGAATTGCGGGATCAGCTGGCATCCGCCAGCTATCTAACAATCATGGACTTGAGCCGTGGATACTGGCAGATTCCGCTTGCACCAGAGGCGAGAGCGAAATCCGCATTCATCACCCCTTTTGGCCTCTATGAGTTTACTTGTATGCCCTTTGGGATGAAGAATGCGCCCGCCACCTTTCAGCGGGCAATGAATGAACTGTTGGAAGGAATGCAAGGGTATGCTCTAGCATATCTGGACGATATAGCCATATATACAGGGAGTGCAGAATTATTAGGCAAGTTGTATTTTTGAGGATTAATTTTATTATTGAACAACAACCATGTTCTCAATGAACCCAAAAAACTCATTAATATCAAAGCTGAATATTTTTGGAAGTCGTTTTTAGTTTGTTTTTAGTTTTAGCTATTTTAGGGGGATATCTGTGTGTGCAGGTGACTATTACTGTACATAATTATTAGGCAACTTAACAAAAAACAAATATATACCCATTTCAATTATTTATTTTTACCAGTGAAACCAATATAACATCTCAACATTCACAAATATACATTTCTGACATTCAAAAACAAAACAAAAACAAATCAGTGACCAATATAGCCACCTTTCTTTGCAAGGACACTCAAAAGCCTGCCATCCATGGATTCTGTCAGTGTTTTGATCTGTTCACCATCAACATTGCGTGCAGCAGCAACCACAGCCTTCCAGACACTGTTCAGAGAGGTGTACTGTTTTCCCTCCTTGTAAATCTCACATTTGATGATGGACCACAGGTTCTCAATGGGGTTCAGATCAGGTGAACAAGGAGGCCATGTCATTAGATTTTCTTCTTTTATACCCTTTCTTGCCAGCCACGTTGTGGAGTACTTGGACGCGTGTGATGGAGCATTGTCCTGCATGAAAATCATGTTTTTCTTACCTTGCAGACTTCTTCCTGTACCACTGCTTGAAGAAGGTGTCTTCCAGAAACTGGCAGTAGGACTGGGAGTTGAGCTTGACTCCATCCTCAACCCAAAAAGGCCCCACAAGCTCATCTTTGATGATACCAGCCCAAACCAGTACTCCACCTCCACCTTGCTGGCGTCTGAGTCGGACTGGAGCTCTCTGCCCTTTACCAATCCAGCCATCTGGCCCATCAAGACTCACTCTCATTTCATCAGTCCATAAAACCTTAGAAAAATCAGTCTTGAGATATTTCTTGGCCCAGTCTTGACGTTTCAGCTTGTGTGTCTTGTTCAGTGGTGGTCGTCTTTCAGCCTTTCTTACCTTGGCCATGTCTCTGTTGCAGCTCTGAAATATGGCCAAACTGGTGGCAAGTGGCATCTTGGCAGCTGCACGCTTGACTTTTCTCAGTTCATGGGCAGTTATTTTGCGCCTTGGTTTTTCCACACGCTTCTTGCGACCCTGTTGACTATTTTGAATGAAACGCTTGATTGTTCGATGATCACGCTTCAGAAGCTTTGCACTTTTAAGAGTACTGCATCCCTCTGCAAGATATCTCACTATTTTTGACTTTTCTGAGCCTGTCAAGTCCTTCTTTTGACCCATTTTGCCAAAAGAAAGGAAGTTGCCTAATAATTATGCACACCTGATATAGGGTGTTGATGCCATTAGACCACACCCCTTCTCATTACAGAGATGCACATCACCTAATATGCTTAATTGGTAGTAGGCTTTCGAGCCTATACAGCTTGGAGTAAGACAACATGCATAAAGAGGATGATGTGGTCAAAATACTAATTTGCCTAATAATTCTGCACGTAGTGTAGTCCAACCTGGGAAGATCACCTTGACCATCTGTCACAGGTATTGGAAAGACTGTCCGCTGCCAATCTGACCGTTAAGCCCAACAAATGTCAGATTGCCATGACAGAGGTTCAGTACTTAGGACACAGAGTAGGCAGCCAGACTCTGAAAGCTAAGATAGGGAAGGTCGATGCCATTGTAGCATGGCCACGGCCTAACACCAAAAAACAAATACAGGCATTTCTGGGAACGGCAGGGTACTATAGGAAGTTTGTTCCATCCTATAGTACTCTGGCTAAACCGCTGACCGATGCAATGGGCAAAAAACAACCCAACACGGTCACATGGAACTCGGAACTAGAACAGGCATTTCGGGCCCTGAAGGAAGCGCTACCTAGCGCTCCTGTCCTTCAAGCTCCCGACTTCTCCCGTCAGTTCCTAGTACAAACTGACGCCTCAGACCACGGTCTGGGAGCCGTCCTTAATCAGGTGGATGCAACCGGGAATGAGCACCCTGTCCTCTACCTGAGCCGAAAACTACTCCCGCGGGAAACCACATACTGCACCACTGAGAAAGAGTGCCTAGCGATCGTATGGGCCCTACAGAAACTACAATCGTACCTATACGGACGATCCTTCATGGTCATCACAGATCACAACCCTCTCAGCTGGCTGAAACGTACTTCTGGTACCAACGGAAAACTTCTCCGCTGGAGCTTAGCGCTCCAACAGTACGATTTCACGATTCAGCACAAACCGGGAAGTCGCCATCAGAATGCTGACGGACTTTCCCGCTGTAACGAGCTCAAATAGGGAGTTGGGATTGCTTCAGTCCCAGTCTTGCTGACCACTCCTTCCCCAATCTTCCAAAGGGGGGAGGTGTGACGCTTTGCGATCCACAGCGATACTAGGAAATCACAAATGCGCCATATTTCTCAATCACAAAGACAAAAGAGCCTTCACTAAGAATCTTCTCTTTCACTAAAGGAGTAACTCACAGATCAGAGTTACAATTAGCACCTTCTTGCCAAAGAATCTTCCTGCCCCATGCCAGGTTGAGTACCCATCAATCTGGTATTCTCTTGACAGAACCTCATAAAAACTTCCTTTCTGCAGCCATAGTGTCTCCAATACCAGCAGGGGTCTTACACCTTTAGCCTGGACAGCGAGCTTCAGAAGAAAAGGACATATCCTTATCACACAGCTGGTTGGTACAGAAAGGAAGATGACCTGAAAGTCCTCCTCAATCCATAAGCTTCATATTTTTCCCATATTTTCCTAATATTTCATGGGTTATGGAAATGTGAAAGGAACCATCTTTTCAGAGATGGTTTTGGTTCTCCTAACCCACCTTCTAGGATACCCGCGGACAAATCAGAGATTCCCGCTCTGAGATATAAAGGTTCTCAGGCACCCTGTATTATCTTTTAGTCGTATTTGTTATCAGATGATGCGTAAAATTGTACTGATTATCAATATCAACTATATTTCTTGATTGGACTTATGGGATATGGAGAAATGGGCAAAGCAAAGATGCTGCCAGGTTTTCTCCCTATGGGGCAAAGGACTGCCCCTGTTCCAATTACACAAGGCTGGACCTGAACGTGTCATAACCACTCCCCACTTCAGAGTAGGTAAAAACAGTGACACACTCAGGTCCTGCGTCCTTCTTCTACCATCTGACGTCGTCTAACATCTCAACCGCCCGCAGGGACACGGGCACCCCACCATCTTGAATTATTATTTCAAAGACTTTGCCTATTACTGGACCCTACCACGGTAATTCTGAACTTACAGACATTCTATTCCCTTCCACCTCTTACCTATTTCTATCCAAACCAATCTGTTCAACTGGCCGGTATATTTATCTGTCAGCTTTAATATATATATTTTTGTGTATAGTTTTAGAATAAAAACTAGAGATTTCATCGTTCCAGTTTTGCCCTTGTTACTTGATGACCTGATCTATGCTAAGAACTCTGTCCTCAGAAGACATACTACCAAATTGTGTTATTTTTATAAATTGTTAATGTACTAGCTAGGTTGCACATAACCGTTTCGTCCCTTTAGGATTAGCTAGCCGGGGTCTCTTCGCCCCGATTCAATACGAAGAGTGGTGGCAGCAAATTATTTGATTTCCAGCGTGAAATCAGTAATTTTATTTTTACCGATTGTACATACAATCGTGATTGCATCCTGTCTGGGCCCACCAACCAATCTTAAACGTCTTCTGTGCTCACAGTGGATTCGCCTCCAGAAGTCTCTAGTGGAGACCTGTATGGCAACTGTGGCTTAGTACGACGGGATTGGCGGGTGGTCGTCACAGGGTACACCCCAAAACATTGGGAAATATAACCTGTGATAACCCCTCCAGTCATGCAAAACTCACGTTCAGGCAATACACTGGCTGCAGGGCAGGCCAGCACCTCCAAGGCGCAAAGGGCAAGCTCAGGCCATGTGCACAATTTGGAGACCCAGAAGTTGCAGGGAACAGACCCATCAGTCAGTTTGTGTAGGCCTGTGCAAACATACTGAACCACCATGTCGCATGTCCCTGTGATGTTTACGATCCAATAGGATATCTGCTCTATCAACTTTCGATGTTCTTTTCTGAGCCTACCATGTTTATCACGGTTAGTGGCGAATCAGGGTTCCACTCCGGAGAGGGAGCATGAGAAAGAGAGACCACATCCGAGGGAAATCAATGAATGAAATTTAATTGTGATCGAGTGGAAATGTGGGACAAACTATTAAAGTAGAAGGATTGAAGGAAAGGAGGGGGCGCGTGGCAATTTCCCACTCCCAACTCGGGAAAGTAGTGACGATAAATAACAATACAGGACTCTTAAGATGCCCTGTTATTGGAATGATTAATAAAAAATTATAGGGATGTCACTCGGGTATTTTGGATTTGGAAACGTTAGACGGGTAAGGCTCTGTTGTCGCTTTGATGACTCTAAAGAACTTCTGCCTGATCGCATGTCTCCGTGACGTCCACGATCCATTTGGATATCTTCTCTATCAACTTTCGATGTTCTTTTCTGAGCCTACTATGTTGATCATGGTTATCGGCGAATCAGGGTTCCGCTCCGGAGAAAATTGGTGAATTTCAGACAAATTAGTGAAATATTCTACCTGTCTAGTAGTTAGTGCAGGGGTATATCACACCCAAAAACTGGTGAATTTCACCTGAATATGTAACAGAAAAATTAGCAAAATATTTTTACATGTCTACTAGGTACAGCCAGGGTATATCACACCCAAAAATTGGGGAATTACACCCAAATAGGTAACAGACAAATTAGTGAAATGTTACCTGTCTACTAGGTAGAGCAGGGGTATATCACACCCAAAACATTGGTGAATTTCACCTGAAAATATGGCAGACAAATTAGTGAAATGTTTTTACCTGTCTACTAGGTACAACCAGGGTATATCACAGCCAAAAAGTGGTAAATTTCACACGAATATGTAACAGACAAATTAGTGAAATATTACCTGTCTACGAGATAGATCAGGGGTATATCACACCCAAAAATTTGTGAATTTAACCAGAAAATATAACAGACAAATTAGTGAAATATTTTTACATGTCTACTAGGTACAGCCGGGGTATATCACAGCCAAAAAGTGTTTAATTTCACACGAATATATAATAGACAAATTCATATATTTTTTTTTTTACCTGTCTACTAGGTATAGCAGTGGTACATCACACCCAAAAATTGGGGAATTACACCCAAATAGGTAACAGACAAATTAGTGAAATATTTTTACCTGTCTACTAGGTACAGCCGGGGTATATCACAGCCAAAAATTGGCGAATTTCTCACGAATATGTAACAGACAAATTTTTTATTTTTTTTTACCTGTCTACTAGGTATAGCAGTGGTATATCTCATCCAAAAATTGGTGAATTACACCCGAATATGTAACAGACAAATTAGTGAAATGTTACCTGTCTACTAGGTAGAGCAGGGGTATATCACACCCAAAAAATTTGTGAATTTCACCCGAATATGTAGCAGACAAATTAGTGAAATGTTTTTACCTGTCTACTAGGTACAGCCAGGGTATATCACAGCCAAAAAGTGGTAAATTTCACCCGAATATGTAACAGACAAATTAGTGAAATGTTACCTGTCTACGCGATAGATCAGGGGTATATCAAACCCAAAAAATTGGTGAATTTAACCAGAAAATGTAACAGACAAATTAGTGAAATGTTTTTACCTGTCTACTAGGTACAGCCGGGTTATACCACACTCAAAAAGTAGCAAATTTCACCCGAATATGTAACAGACAAATTAGTGAAATGTTACCTGCCTCTAGGTAGAGTAGGGGTATATAACACCCAAAAAGTGGTGAAGTTCACCCAAAAATGTAACAGAAAAATTAGTGAAATGACATAAAATATGTACAAATTAAAAACAACAACTTGATTTGGAGGCCTATATGGAGTAGGAGTATGAGGAAGGCGGTGGAAGTAGCAGTGTAGGTGGAAGCGGCGGTAGAGGAGGACGAGGTAGCCAACACAGTTTTTCTGTTTATTTGTTTGAATTTTTTTATTTATTAGGCTACACTCCAAAATAGTGTGAAACATCCAAAATACAACAATGCGCGCAGACCCGTCATTCACTATGTGTAGGCGTGTGTACACATACTGCTCCACCATGTTGCTGGAATGCTGCCTCCTGCTAAGGCTACTTTCACACTAGCGTTCGGGTTTCCGTTCGTGAGCTCCGTTTGAAGGAGCTCACGAGCGGACCCGAACGCAGCCGTCCAGCCCTGATGCAGTCTGAATGGAGGCGGATCCGCTCAGACTGCATCAGTCTGGCGGCGTTCAGCCTCCGCTCCGCTCGCCTCCGCACGGACAGGCGGACAGCTGAACGCTGCTTGCAGCGTTCGGGTGTCCGCCTGGCCGTTCGGAGGCGTGCGGATCCGTGCGGATCCGTCCAGACTTTCAATGTAAGTCAATGGGGACGGATCCGTTTGAAGATGCCACAATGTGGCTCAATCTTCAAGCGGATCCGTCCCCCATTGACTTTACATTGAAAGTCTGGACGGATCCGTCCCAGGCTATTTTCACACTTAGCTTTTTTTTGCTAATATAATGCAGACGGATCCGTTCTGAACGGAGCCTCCGTCTGCATTATTATGAGCGGATCCGTTCAGAACGGATCCGCCCGAACGCTAGTGTGAAAGTAGCCTAAGAAGTTCCATATCAGCTGGTGGTGCTGTTTGTTGTGGCGTGCTGACAAAGCTTTTCCACATTTTGGCAATGCTGACCCTGCCTTCTAAGGTGCTGGTGGTGCCCCAGCTGCGTTGGCTACCTCTTCCTCTGCCTTCGCCTTGTGCTTCCACTGTGCCCCCACTGCCAGATGGGAATGCCATCAGCAGCACGTCTACCAGCGTGCGCTTGTACTCGCGCATCTTACGATCACCCTCCAGTGATGGAAATAAGGATGGTATGTTGTCCTTGTAATGGGGATCCAGCAGCGTGGCCACCCAGTAAACAAGTTAGAATGTGTGCAACTCGGCGGTCATTGCGGAGACACTGCAGCATGTAATCGCTCATGTGTGCCACGCTGCCCAGAGGCAACGGAAAGCTGTCCTCTGTGGGAGGTGTATAGTCTGTGTCCTCTGTATCCCCCCAGCCACACACCAGTGATGGCCATAAGCTGGTTTGGGTGCCATCCTGCTGTGAACACGGTTCCTCCTCCTCCATCTCCTCCTCCTCATCATCCATCTCATCATCCTCCAGAACTGTGCTCTGGCTGGACAATTGTGTACCTGGCGTTTGTGGGTGTAGGAACCCACCCTCGGAGCAACTTGTGAATGACTGTCCGGAAACCCTATGAAATGATCCCTCTTCTTCCTCCTCCTCCTGTGCAACATCATCTTCCATCATCACCAGCAACGTTTTTTTTTAAGGAGGCATAGAAGTGGGATAGTAACGCTGAGAACTGCATTATCGGCACTGGCCATGTTGGTGGAGTACTTGAAACAGCGCAACAAGAAACACGGGTCTCGCATGGAGGCCCAGTCATTGGTGGTGAAGTGGTGATGTTCCGCAGAACGACTCACCCGTGTGTGCTGGAGCTGAAACTCCACTATCGCCTGCTGCTGCTCGCACAGTCTGGCCAGCATGTGCAAGGTGAAGTTCCACCTCGTGGGCACGTCGCATATGAGGCAGTGAGCGGGAAGGCCAAAGTTACACTGCAGCACTGACAGGCGAGAAGCAGCAGGGTGAGAATGCCGAAAGCGCACACAGATAGCCCACACTTTATGCAGCAGATCTGACATATCGGGGTAATTTTTAAGGAACCTCTGCACCACCAAAATTCAGCAAATGCGCCAGGCAAGGGATGTTAGTCAAACCTGCTAGTCCCAGAGCTGCTACGAGATTTCATCCATTATCACACACCACCAGGCCAGGCTTGAGGCTCACTGGCACCAACTACTAATCAGTCTGTTGTTCAAGGCCCGTCAACAGCTCCTGCGTGGTGTGGGGTTTGTCCCCAAACAGATATGTTTTAAAACTGCCTGCTGTAGTTTACCCCTGGCTGTGCTGAAGTTGGAGGTGAAGGTGTTATGCTGACCAGATGAGGAGCCAGTAGAGGATGAGGAAGCGGAGTAGGAGGAGGAAACAACAGGAGGCAAACTGAAGCGCCCTGCAATCCTCGGTGGAAGGACATGCACAAAACTGCTATCCGCCTCAGGCCCAGCCGCCACTGCATTTACCCAGTGTGCTGTTAGAGAGATATAACATCCCTGACCGTACTTACTGGTCCACTTATCCGTAGTGAGGTGCACCTTGCCAAAGATGGCGTTGTGCAGTGCATACCTGATTTTGTCCCCTACTTGGTTGTGCAGGGAAGGGATGGCACGCCTGGAAAAGTAGTAGCGGCTGGGCATGACGTACTGTGGGACAGCCACCGTCATAAGGCTTTTAAAACTCTCCGTCTCCACCAGACGGAATGACAGCATTTCAAAGGACAGTCATTTTTAAATGCTGGTATTCAGGGCCAGGGATCACAGGTGGGTAGGGGTGTACTTCCTCTTCTGCTCCAGTGTTGGAAAGAGGGAGAGCTGAACGCTTTCGTGGAACATTGTGGAGATGCTTAGTGACCCAGGTGGTGGTGTTGCTGGCAGATGCTCTGTTTGCCGAGTGGCAGGTGGCACTGTCACTCCAGAGGTGGATAAAGAGGCCGAGACTGCAGCAGAAGAGGAAGCAGGAGGAGCCAGAAACCTTTCTTGGTTTTTGAGTTGTCTACTCCACTGCAGCTCGTGCTTTGCATTTAGATGCCTGGTCATGCAGGTTGTGCTCAGGTTGAGAACGTTTATGCCTCACTTCAGGCTCTGATTGCACAGCGTGTAAACCACTCGTGTCTTGTCGTCAGCAAATTGTCTGAAGAACTGCCACGCCAGGGAACTCCTTGGAGCTGGCTTTGGTGTGCTCAGTCCCTTGCTGCGGTGGGCAATAACAGGCGTACTGTCTAGGGGACGGCGGCTCCGCTTTTTGACCCTACTCCCTCTTCTGCTGTGCTGGTGGCTCTGTGCGACCACCGCCTCTTCCTCCAAACTACACAGGTCACTCACATGACCTTGATTCCATGTGGGGTCCAGGACCTCGTCATCTTCCACCCAGTCTTCATCCCTGCCCTCCTTGTCAGTCTGCACACTTTCGAAAGCCACAGCTTTTTAGTTATCATTGGAGATGTGCTGCGATGGTCCTCCCATGTACTCATCTTGAAACATAGGTGGTCGGGCATCGATGCACTCAATAGCTTCCTCTTCTGGGGCATGGCTAGGTGGATGGCCCTGGGAAACCCTGCTAGCAGAGTCATCACAAAGCGAAAGAGACTGCTGCATGACTTGGGGCTCAGACTGCTTAGCTGATTTGCAAGGGGGTGAGGTGAAATTCTGATGGACATCGGCTGCAGGTGCCAACTCTGATCTTTCAGCAGGAGACTGGGTGGGAGAAAATGTAAAGAAACTGGAGGCACTGTCAGCAACCCAATCTACTATCGCCTGTACTTGTTCTGGCTTTACCATTTGTAGAGCAGCATTAGGCCCGACCAAATACTGCTGAAGGTTCTTTAGCCTACTCACACCTGAGGAAAGTGTTTCACTTGTGCGTGTAGCTGGCACATATCGGCCACGTCCTCTGCCTGCAACAGGAGCTCCACCAGCAGCACCACGACCGGGGCCACATCCCTTATTTGACGCTCTCCTCATATTTCTCAAATTTAAGATCTTACCCGAAATGTGTGTTTTTTTTTATAACAGAATAGAACAACAGTATCTAAAGCGTATATCTCACAATGGCAGATGCAGCAAAGGCTGCAAAATCAAGATTTTTGCCCTAAATAGGTGTTTTTTTAATAACAGAATAGAACAGTAACTAAAGGTTGTATCTCACAAAGACAGATGCAGACAAGGCCGCAAATTAAGATTTTTGCCCAAAATTTGTGTTTTTTTTTTAACCAGAATAGCACAGCAATATCTAAAGCGTGTATCTCACACGTACAGATGAAGACAAGGCCGCAAGTACTTTGGCCAAAAATATATATATTTTTTTAAATAACAGAATATGACAGCAGTATATAACACTTGAAATTCACATGTACAGATGCAGCAAGTGCTGTAAAATTGAGTATTTTGCCCAAAAAGGTGTTTTTTTTACAACCCAGAAAATATAGCTGTATTTCTAGCTTAAATTGCACACTGACTAATGCGGCAGAGGCCCCAGATGGAGGGTATTGCCAAAAATGGGTGTTTTTTTAAATCCAGAAAAATATTAATATATTTCAAGCTTGTTTTTAACTAACACAGATGCAGCAAAGGCTGCAATATTAAGTACTTTGTAGTGATGAGCAAGCACCAAAGTGTGTTCAGGTGTTTGGTCTGAACACATCGCAATATTCGCGCGCTCGGCCGAGCACCCAAGTATAATGGAAGTCAATGGGAGGCGACCAGGCACCCCCTGCTCGGATGAGGGGAGTGTGCCTGGTTCATAGGAAAAGGTCTGAAAATGATGGAAACACCTCTGAAATCGATCAGGAACAGCAGGGGGACCATGTCTGGATGCATCTTGGACACCAATGTCGCTGCTGGGAACCATGTTGTCCGAGTTGTACACCACTTTTACAGACTGACAAAAAAACACCCAAAACCCCGCCCCCACAACAACAACAAAATTCTGAGTAAAAGCATGCCAAAAATTACAAGGAACAGGCACTCCAATGCGCCTTTTATTACACATAAAGGAGGGCATCATACACACTCTTTAAAAATTATTAATAAATGCCTGCTGCTGACCCTCAAAAAACATTGGGAGCAAGGGCCTGCTGGCTATCCTCTAAAACATTACGGGTAAAACCCTGCTGCTCAGCTGACCCTTTTAAACATTATGGTTGAGGGCCTGCTGATGATCTGACCCTGGAAAACATTGGAGGTGAGGGCCTGAAGGTGAGCAAACCCCATAAAACATTGCAGTAAGGCCCTACAGCTAAGAAGACCATATAAAACATTGGAGGTGAGGGCATACAGCTGAGCAGACCACACAAAAAATTTGAGATGAGGGCCTGAAGGAAAGCAAACTCCATAAAACATTGTAGTGAGGGCTTACAGCTGAGCAGACGTATGAAACATTGGAGTTGAGGGCCTACAGCTGAGAAGACCATATAAAACATTGGAGGTGAGGTCCTGAAGGTGAGAAAACCTAATAAAACATTGTAGTGAGGGCCTACAACTGAGCAGACTGTATGAAATAGGAGAAGAAAAACCTGAATTGACCTAAATCAATTTATCAGGAAATTGACATTCCAGAGACACTTCACTGGGAAATCTTTGGAACCTAAAAGTGAGTCTAACTTGGTCCCTACGGCGACCGACGTATCCACTCAGACACCTATTCCCTGTGATCTTAAAGGGAAATCTACCCACTGAATAGCAAAGGTCCCTTCATTGAATGTTTTTATGATGTGACAATGCGGGACCTTAAAACGGCTCTAAGTAAGCCACAAAGAGAAAACACTGTAAAGGGATTAGGCTGCAAGATGAAAGATAATCTGAGGCATAAAGAAAAATTTGCCATAAAAACCCTCATGAGAAACAGGGACATTGTGATAAAAAGTGCAGACGAGGGAGGGGAGATTGTCATTTTAGACACCGAATATTATATAGCGGAATCTATGAGGATCCTGTCAGATGAAAATTTGTATAGACCCCTCTTGGAGGACCCCACTCGGGATCTTAAGAAATTATTGTATGACCTTGACTTATCAGGGTATGAAGGGGGTATCATAGAAAAAAAATTGAAAACCTTTCTTCAAATTGCACATCCGTCTACTCCACATTTAAAATTTCTTGCCGAAGATACACAAGTCGTTAACCAAACCTCCTGGTAGGCCGATCATATCAGGGGTTGGGGGCCTAACAGCAAACTTATCAGCCTATGTGGATAACTATCTGCAAAAGTATGTAACAAAGCTCCCTTCCTATATTAGGGACACGACCCACCTTATAACCTCACTAGAAAGCTTTTGTTGGGAAGATGATTTTATTTGGGTAACACTAGATGTGTCAGCCCTTTACACCAATATTAGACATGAACTGGATATCGCTGCTATAAACCATACATTGTCCAGGATGTACAGATGCCAGACAACCAGAGAGAGTTCATTAGTAGGGCCATATAATTTATTTTAAAACATAACTACTTCACTTTTAATAACAACTTTTATCTACAAACTCAAGGCACGGCAGTGGGTATGAAATTTCCTACGCCATTTTGTTTATGGGTATGTTTGAGGAGAAGATTGGCCTTTTATCCCATCCCAATATAAAATTTTATTGTAGGTTTATAGACTACATTATTTTTATTTGGAAGGGCGATAGTGTTAAATTATGTAATTTTACTGAACTGAATCTAAATTATTGGAATTTAACCTTTACTTTGGAATACAGTACCACATCGGTCATCTTTTTAGATCTCAAACTCACTATAGAAAGCAATAAAATTGTTACGCAAACTCACTTTAAGACGGTTGATGCGAACAGTTATTTGGAGTATACGAGTTGTCGTCACTCCAAGTGGATTAGAAATATCCCCTTTAGTCAACTAAAAAGGATTAGGAGGAACTGTTCTGATGACCACACTGCGAAGACTAAAATAGGGGTTCTTAAGAAGAGATTCAGGGACAAAGGGTACCCAAAAAAACTATTGGAAGATTCCATCAAAAGGATCTCGAAAACATCCCAACTGGACAGTCTACAACCGAAGGTTGTAAATTCAGCATCTGGAACAAAGGACCCTGGCCTGATGCGCCGTCTAAGTCTAGTTACCAGATATAGTTCTCAACACAACCTGATTAGAGAAATCTGGTCCATACTATTAAAGGATCCCCTTCTGAACAAAGGTATCACCCCTACACCTATTCTGACGTTCCGCGGAGCATAAACCCTAAAAAATCTAGTGGCCCCCTCCTGTCCGAAATTAGATCATGCCTCAAACATAGAGAAAATAATAAAAGTTACTCCGGGTATATTTAAGTGCAAGGGCAGTAAATGTTGCCTTATGATCACATATGGCATTAACAATATCATAAATCCCTCGAACGGCAAAACATATACGTTCAAACAACATATGGATTGCTGCACGATGGACGTGATCTATCTCTTTCAATGCTCGTGCTCACCCCTTTACATAGGCCGTACTACACAATCCCTGCGTGAAAGAATCCATATATGTGATCCTTTTGTTTTTATTATATATTTTTTATTTTTACTCCACATACCACATTTTTGATTATTTAATACTTAACATGTTTTATGTATAATTTAATATCCAGCTCTTTTTGTTTATTTTATTTTTTATTTTATGTATTATCTAATGTTTTCTCCTTCTGGAGGAATATATAGTCAGGGTACATATATAGATATATATAACATTTGATCCATGCTATCCTATGATGGACCCCTTGATGAACATCCAATGACACCAGCAATGCCATCTGGAGTGGGGCCGACTGTCCGCTCCACAGTGGAGCGCAGGATGGGGCTGGGATCCCCACCGATAGTTGCTGTGCGTTCCACTGTGGAACATGCCTAGTTTTTTCTCCGGAAGGTGCTGTGCGTTCCATTGTGGAACGCACAGGAAGTTACATTATAGGCCGCTTACCGGAAGTGGTCATGCGTTCCACCTTGGAACGCATGCTGATCCGGCCGTTTTTTAGGCCCTTGATTATGGCTTTAAGCCATAAAACAGGATAAAGAAAGTATACCTTGCCAGGATAAGTTAGTAACGCACAGGGGGGAGATGGTCCTCAGGCCCATTATAATCAATTACAGGGAGTGCAGAATTATTAGGCAAATGAGTATTTTGACCACATCATCCTCTTTATGCATGTCCTCAGGCCCATTATAATCAATTACAGGGAGTGCAGAATTATTAGGCAAATGAGTATTTTGACCACATCATCCTCTTTATGCTTGTCTTACTCCAAGCTGTATAGGCTCGAAAGCCTACTACCAATTAAGCATATTAGGTGATGTGCATCTCTGTAATGAGAAGGGGTGTGGTCTAATGACATCAACACCCTATATCAGGTGTGCATAATTATTAGGCAACTTCCTTTCCTTTGGCTAAATGGGTCAAAAGAAGGACTTGACAGGCTCAGAAAAGTCAAAAATAGTGAGATATCTTGCAGAGGGATGCAGTACTCTTAAAATTGCAAAGCTTCTGAAGCGTGATCATCGAACAATCAAGCGTTTCATTCAAAATAGTCAACAGGGTCGCAAGAAGCGTGTGGAAAAGCCAAGGCACAAAATAACTGCCCATGAACTGAGAAAAGTCAAGCGTGCAGCTGCCAAGATGCCACTTGCCACCAGTTTGGCCATATTTCAGAGCTGCAACATCACTGGAGTGCCCAAAAGCACAAGGTGTGCAATACTCAGAGACATGGCCAAGGTAAGAAAGGCTGAAAGACGACCACCACTGAACAAGACACACAAGCTGAAACGTCAAGACTGGGCCAAGAAATATCTCAAGACTGATTTTTCTAAGGTTTTATGGACTGATGAAATGAGAGTGAGTCTTGATGGGCCAGATGGATGGGCCCGTGGCTGGATTGGTAAAGGGCAGAGAGCTCCAGTCCGACTCAGACGCCAGCAAGGTGGAGGTGGAGTACTGGTTTGGGCTGGTATCATCAAAGATGAGCTTGTGGGGCCTTTTCGGGTTGAGGATGGAGTCAAGCTCAACTCCCAGTCCTACTGCCAGTTTCTGGAAGACACCTTCTTCAAGCAGTGGTACAGGAAGAAGTCTGCATCCTTCAAGAAAAACATGATTTTCATGCAGGACAATGCTCCATAACACGCGTCCAAGTACTCCATAGCATGACTGGCAAGAAAGGGTATAAAAGAAGAAAATATAATGACATGGCCTCCTTGTTCACCTGATCTGAACCCCATTGAGAACCTGTGGTCCATCATCAAATGTGAGATTTACAAGGAGGGAAAACAGTACACCTCTCTGAACAGTGTCTGGGAGGCTGTGGTTGCTGCTGCACACAATGTTGATGGTGAACAGATCAAAACACTGACAGAATCCATGGATGGCAGGCTTTTGAGTGTCCTTGCAAAGAAAGGTGGCTATATTGGTCACTGATTTGTTTTTGTTTTGTTTTTGAATGTCAGAAATGTATATTTGTACACCAGATAAAATCTCAAAATTCTTCCCCAACGTCCCAGTGTCACTACCAGAGCTTTGAGACGTTCTCACAGCTCTGTGTCTCCACCCCTGTGATGATGTCACTTAGAGTTTGGAGGTGCAGGGCGTGGATTACACTTAGCTGATGGAGCTGTAGCCGCAGAGAAGACGGATCCAAGGGCCGCTGGCAATATCCGGAGTGCTTACAGCAGCAGAACACAGGTCCAGAGAACTAGTAGCTTCACTAGAAGTGAAGATACTCAAGGCAGAGCTACAACTGAAAAGAGAAGTATAATCCACGCCCTGCAATAGGAGGAGGGGTGATTTAAAGGCAGGGAAATCAAACGCAGGAGGAACAGCTGAGAGTAAAGACCTCATCACAGGGGCGGAGAGACAGAACAGTGAGAACACCTCCAAACTCTAAGTGAGATCATCACAAGGGTGGAGACACAGAGCTGTGAGAACGTCTCAAAGCTCTGGTAGTGACACCCAGACCGTTGTTGGAGGTGCGGGGATAATAAGGGCACATTCCTCCACATTTGGTGGGATTGTTCCAAGATCTCTGGATGGTGGAAAGACATCGTCCAAATTAGCAACAAGATCTGCAAGTCTGACTTCCCATGTACATCTGAGATCGCTTTGTTATCGTTTGGCATCCGAGGCAGGGACAAACATACGTTGGCCTTATTTTCATCCCTGATGTCAGCAGCACGCCTACTCATCCCAACTCTATGGCGTTCCACTGAGACCCCAAAGGTTGAACACTGGCTCAATAAAGTTGACCAGATCTATCGGCTGGAGGAACTATCCCACTGGGAATTAAATTCTAGATCCACCTTCCTCTTGATCTGGACCCGCTGGAAAGAATATAGACACTTCACTTGATACCACATTTGTAGTATACTATATTTGTAGTATATCTGTCTCTTAGTTAACATGACTGACTTCCTATACCCTTTACCCCCCCCTTTTCTCCCTCCCCTTCCTCCTCCCCTTCCCCCCTTTCCCCCTTCCCCCTCTCTTCTTCTCCTTATCCCTCATAAGTTTCTTGTTAACTTCAATGTTCTATTTGTAATTTGTACTGCAAGATTACCTGTCATCATGCCGTATGCTACTTTGTTTCATTGAACGGTGATCTATTGACATGTATGCATACTATTATACCATAAAACAATAAAAAATTGTTAAAGAAAAAAAAAGAAATGTATATTTGTGAATGTTGAGATGTTATATTGGTTTCACTGGTAAAAATAAATAATTGAAATGGGTATATATTCGTTTTTTGTTAAGTTGCCTAATAATTATGCACAGTAATAGTCACCTGCACACACAGATATCCCCCTAAAATAGCTAAAACTAAAAACAAACTAAAAACTACTTCCAAAAATATTCAGCTTTGATATTAATGAGTTTTTGGGGTGTATTGAGAACATGGTTGTTGTTCAATAATAAAATTAATCCTCAAAAATGCAACTTGCCTAATAATTCTGCACTCCCTGTATAATCATTGATCAATCTAACATGGGAGAAATTTCTACTTCCAGTTTGGGGCCCTCTTCCCCTGGGACACCACCCCCATGTGCTTTTGTATCCTATTTAAGCGTCCATTAAAGGGGAAGTACACACAGTGGGACTATCTCCTCCTGAAGTACTGGAGACCTCTGTCTAAAGACCCCTGAAGGTAAATTTTGGACATCTTAGTATAGTACTGGCAATACTAATTAATTTTGGTTGGATTGAAGGTAAATTTTGGATATCATAGTATAGTACTGGTAATACTAATTAATTTTGGGTTGAATTGTTGACTTGGTCTAAACTAAAAATTGGATAGGAAAGAAACATTTACTTATGTATATGGTACTGTCTACAAGCTTAATACTTAAAGGGGTTTTCTCAAGACGCAGGTTTATACTTACCTGCTCCCGGTGCGCCGTCCACTTTCTATAAAACATTGGAGGTGAGGGCCTGAAGGTAAGCAAACCCCATAAAACATTGTAGTGAGGGCCAACACCCTGCTCCCGGTGCGCCGTCCACTTCCTGGTTTCGGCAGGGGGCGGGCTCCATCTTCATTGATGTCTTCTCCCGGTCGGCCGCGCGCTGTACTGAACTCAAACGCCGAGTCTGCGCATGCGCCCTGGTGACTTCTTCCTGGCCAGTATAGTATACTGGTCAGGAAGAAGTCACCAGGGCGCATGCGCGGACTCGGCGTGAGCGTTCAGTACAGCGTGCGGCCTGCCGGGAGAAGAAAGGAAGACGTCTGCGCACGCGCGGCCACCGCGATTCCTGAGAAGAGCGGTGGCCATAACCAGGGGAGAGGGAAGACAAGAGTCAGGTAAGTATAGGTTTATTTTTTTCTAAGGGGTGGGGATTTGTTAATTAAATATGTTTAAAAAATGATCACTGTTAAATTAATAACAGATTTAACAGTGATCATTAAGATGATAATACCCCTTTAATAATTTGACTTTCAATTGGGACGACACAGCATTGGTTATTCATAGTTATTCTTACACCTGGTCACGTCCGGATATTAATTTTTTATGTATTAGAATATGTGCTTATTTGTATAGATATGTTCTTTTTGTGTATTCAATTATTTTATATGTTGTATACTTTTCTTAATACCCCTGAAGAAGGAGGGTTGTGAGATCTCCGAAACGCGTTGGGTTATTTGTAGTGTTCTACTGCAATAAACTGCATTTAATCAGAAGCCTTATCGTTTGGCGGCCATCAATTGATACCATCTGACATGCAATCCTGGCTAGGGGGGCAGTTGGTCACGGGTGTCTTGAGCTTTATCCTGTGACTACCACCCCTGTGAAGTGAGTAAACTAACTTCCAGAATCAACAACCTCCTCTTAGGAGAATACTCTATATCATCACCATCATCTGGTGTAAGGGGGTATTACTTACCACACCTATCTCCTCCATACTCTTGGGAGTGGCGCCTACTATAGTGTTTTCGTTTTTGAGTCACGTCCGGTTAGATCCATTCAGTTGGTTTGAAACCACCAGACGAGATTCATTCATTATTGGTATGCAGACCGTATGAAACATTTGAGGTGAGGGCCTGAAGGGGAGCAAACCCCATAAAACATTGTAGTGAGGGCCTAAAGCTGAGCAGACCATATAAAACATTGGAGGTGAGTGCCTACAGCTGAGGAGACCATATGAAACATTGGAGGTGAGGGCCTGAAGATGAGCAAACCCCATAAAACATTGTAGTGAGGGCCTACAGCTGAGCAGACCGTATGAAACATTTGAGGTGAGGGTCTGAAGGTGAGAAAACCCCATAAAACATTGTAGTGAGGGTCTACAGCTGAGCAGACCATATAAAACATTGAAGGTGAGTGCATACAGCTGAGCAGACAGTATAAAACATTGGAGGTGAGGGCCTGAAGGTAAGCAAACCCCATAAAACATTGTAGTGAGGGCCAACAGCTGAGCAGACGTATGAAACATTGGATGTGAGGGCCTACAACTGAGCAGACCATATAAAACATTGAAGGTGAGGGCCAACAGCTGAACGGACCCCATAAAACATTGTAGTGAGGGCCTACAGCTGAGAAGACCGTATGAAACATTAGAGGTGAGGGCCTGAAGGTGAGAAAGCCCCATAAAACATTGTAGTGAGGGCCTACAGCTGAGCAGACCATATGAAACATTTGAGGTGAGGGCCTGAAGGTGAGTAAACCCCATAAAACATTGTAGTGAGGGCCTACAGCTGAGCAGACCATATAAAACATTGGAGGTGAGTGCATACAGCTGAGCAGACAGTATGAAACATTGGAGGTGAGGGACTGAAGGTAAGCAAACCCCATAAAACATTGTAGAGAGGGCCAACAGCTGAGCAGAAGTATGAAACATTGGATGTGAGGGCCTACAACTGAGCAGACCATATGAAACATTGAAGGTGAGGGCCTACAGCTGAACAAACCCCATAAATCATTGTAGTGAGTGCCTACAGCTGAGAAGACCGTATGAAACATTAGAGGTGAGGGCCTGAAGGTGAGAAAGCCCCATAAAACATTGTAGTGAGGGCCTACAGCTGAGCAGACTGTATGAAACATTTGAGGTGAGGGCCTGAAGGTGAGCAAACCCCATAAAACATTGTAGTGAGGGCCTACAGCTGAGCAGACCATATAAAACATTTGAGGTGAGTGCATACAGCTGAGCAGACAGTAAGAAACATTGGAGGTGAGGGACTGAAGGTAAGCAAACCCCATAAAACATTGTAGTGAGGGCCAACAGCTGAGTGTCACGAGGGTGTCAAGAGCCACGTCTGACTCCGTTATACCCGGGGTCAGGAAGTCGCAGCGGGTGGCTGCGCGCTCTATGTCTAAAGATCACATTGTTTCTTAGTGATTGTTTTCTGTGTTTGCCTTGCTATCCTTTTTGTCTCACTCAGGGATCCGTAGCTTCTCCTCCTCAGCTGTTTCTTGTCTGCCACTCCCAACCTCCTTATATTCTCCTCTCACACTTCTCTAGTTGCCAGTTATAGAGCTTCCTGCCTGGACTTCTATACTGACCCACTGGAGCTGTGAATCCTGGTTGTTGTTCCAGAGTGCTACCCTCCGGATCCCTGTTGGGCTTTTTGTTGTCTCCTGTTGTCGCCCACCTGGGATTATATGTTGAGTCTGTATTGTCTGTCCTCCCCTTGGTGTTTTCCTTTAGAGCTAGTGGTGCGGACTAGTGTTCCCACCGCCCTGTTCACTATCTAGGGCTCATCTTAGGGAAAGCCAGGGTTTTAGGCACGTGATCGGCGTACGGGTGAGGAACCCGTCTAGGGACGTCAGGGCAGCCAGGTGCCAGCCGCAAGGTGAGTCAGGGGTCACCACCTTCCCTCTCACTTGGGCAGGGCCTTTCTCTTTCCCTCTCCCTCTGTGTCACATATGTGATAGTCACGCCGATCGTGATATTATAACTGGCCCTTATTTTTTGGGAGAAAAAAAAAATATTTTTTTTTTTCTTTTCTCTCTACTTAGAATCCAATATGGATCCTATTGCTGCTTTGGCAAAACAGCTTCAAGGCCTGTTTTTGGAGGTGGCAGGATTGAAGGCGTCTGTCCTCCAACAACAGCAGCAAATGCAGCAGACCGCAAGCCCAGCGGTTGCTATGGGTAACCAGGTTGTTACAGAACCCAAGGTTGTTCTTCCTGACAGATTTTCTGGGGGAAGGGACAAATTTGTGACGTTCCGTGAGGCCTGCAAATTATATTTTAAGCTGCGCCCTTACTCCTCAGGTAATGAAGAACAGCGGGTGGGGATTGTTATTTCCCTGCTTCAGGGGGACCCGCAATCCTGGGCGTTCTCGTTACCCCCTGGTTCCCAGGCTCTCCGGTCAGTGGAGGGATTTTTTGGGGCTTTGGGTCTCATATATGATGACCCTGACCGAGTCGCCCTGGCTGAGTCGAAGTTACGAAGACTCCTACAGGGAGATCGGCCAGCAGAGGAATATTGCTCAGAGTTCCGTAGGTGGGCTACGGATACTCAGTGGAACGACCCGGCTCTCAGGAGTCAGTTCTGCTCTGGGTTATCTGAAAGGGTTAAGGATGCGCTGGCGCTGTATGAGACCCCCCTTTCTCTTGATGCTGTTATGTCCCTCTCTATCAGAATAGATAGACGTCTTAGGGAGAGATCGAAAATTCCTGAGCAATTGGTAACCTCTCCCAAGCAGCAGTTAGTCTGTACTGACTTAGATGAGCCTATGCAGCTAGGAGGAACTTCTCGTCAGGTCCGTCCTCCTGAGGTTCGCCGTAGGTGGGGGGCTTGTTTTTTCTGTGGGGGGAGGGGTCATTTCATTAATGTCTGTCCCTCCTTTCTCAAAAACAAAAGACCGTCGGAAAACTACTAACCCCAGGCTGTGCGGAGGATATCAGCCGGGGGGTATACGTTTCCTCCATACGAACATCTCAATTTGTGTTGCCAGCGGTTATTGTTTTTGGTGTTAAGACGGAGTCTATTTCTTTTTTTCTAGACAGTGGAGCAGGGGTAAATTTGATAGATGCCCATTTTGCCCGCACTATGGGTTTGTCTCTCTGTACGCTGCAGAGACCTATTCCCATATTCGCTATTGATTCTGCTCCTCTGTCTCAGAGAAACCTCACTCACATTGTCCATAACTTACACCTTCGGGTAGGGGACCACCGTAATGAGTGTCTTTCATGTTACGTTCTGGAGGGCCTTCCCTCTCCTGTGGTATTGGGTCTTCCCTGGTTGGTAGCGCACAATCCAGTGGTGGATTGGCAGGCCAGGGAGATATTGGAGTGGAGTGAGCATTGCAGAGAGAATTGCTTAAATAACAATTGCTTAATCGCCTCCATAGCTTCCCTACCTACATTTATTTCGGACTTTGAGGACGTTTTTTCTGAAAAGGGTTGTCAGAAGCTACCACCTCATCGTCCTTATGATTGCCCGGTTAACCTGATTCCCGGTGCAAAATTACCCAAGTCCAGGTTGTATAATCTTTTGGGTCCCGAGAGACAAGCCATGAAAGATTATATCTCCGAGAGTCTGGCTAAGGGACACATCAGACCCCGTGGCTTCTTCACCCGTGGCTGCAGGGTTTTTCTTTGTTAAAAAGAAAGATGGGGGCCTGAGTCCTTGCCTAGATTTCCGTGAGCTAAACCGGATAACCATCTGAGACCCATACCCTCTTCCTCTCATTCCTGACCTTTTTAATCAGATTGCGGGTGCTAGGTGGTTCTCCAAACTTGATCTTAGGGGGGCCTACAATCTGATTCGTATCAAGGAAGGGGATGAGTGGAAGACAGCTTTTAACACCCCTGAGGGGCATTATGAAAATTTAGTCATGCCTTTCGGTCTGACCAATGCCCCTGCTGTCTTCCAACATTTTGTTAATGATATTTTTAGTCATCTCATCGGCAGGTTTGTAGTCATATACCTAGATGATATCTTAATTTATTCGGCTGATCTGAAAACACATGAAGTACATGTCAGGCAAGTACTGCAGGTCCTACGGACGAATAAATTATATGCGAAAATTGAAAAATGTGTCTTCGCCGTTCAGGAAATACAGTTCCTGGGATATCTATTATCTGCTTCAGGTTTCCGTATGGATCCTAGGAAGGTCCAGGCAATTTTAGATTGGGATCTTCCTGAGAACCTTAAAGCTCTACAACGGTTTTTGGGTTTCGCAAATTTCTATAGAAAGTTCATAAAAAATTATTCAGTGATCGTTAAACCCCTTACTGACATGACTAGGAAGGGGACTGATTTTTCTAAATCGTCTGACGCCGCTAAAATTGAATTTTCCTCTCTAAAAGAGAGATTTACCTCGGCACCTGTTCTAATTCAACCTGATGTCTCCCAGCCTTTTATTGTTGAAGTAGATGCGTCAGAGGTGGGAGTGGGGGCTGTATTGTCTCAGGGTCCGTCTCCTGGCAAATGGCGTCCTTGCGCTTTCTTTTCCAAAAAAGTTATCTACAGCAGAAAAGAACTATGATATTAGAAATAGGGAACTGTTGGTGTTTAAACTGGCGTTTGAAGAGTGGCGTCACTTCTTAGAGGGAGCAATCCACCCTGTCACGGTGATTACGGATCACAAAAACCTTCTGTACCTAGAATCGGCTAAGCGTCTCACCCCTAGACAAGCTAGGTGGTCGCTATTCTTTACCAGATTTAGCTTTGTAATCACCTATCGTCCTGGGGCAAAAAATACCAAGGCAGACGCATTATCTCGTAGTTTCCCTGGAGGGGGTAATGTTAGTGATCCGGTACCTATTTTACAAAGAGGAGTGGTTGTCTCTGCTGTACACTCTGTTCTAGAGGGAAAGGTGTTAGAGGCCCAGGGGGACACCCCGGCCTCTTGCCCCTCAGAGAAATTGTTTGTACCGTTAAACCTGCGTCTTGAATTATTAAAGGGACATCATAATTCGGCACTTGCTGGGCACCCGGGTAGTAAAGCAACCTTGGAGCTATTGTCTCGTCGTTTTTGGTGGCCAAGGTTGCGTCAGGATGTAATGGATTTCGTGTCTACTTGTTCTACTTGTGCACGCGCGAAAGTCTCTCATACACGTCCAGCAGGATCTTTATTGCCACTTTTCATCCCCAATAGGCCATGGACACATCTGTCAATGGATTTCATCACTGACTTACCGTTGTCTGCGGGTAAAACAGTTATCTTGGTAGTAGTAGACAGGTTTAGCAAAATGGTACACTTTA
Organism: Bufo gargarizans; assembly: GCF_014858855.1. Classification (NCBI taxonomy): domain Eukaryota; kingdom Metazoa; phylum Chordata; class Amphibia; order Anura; family Bufonidae; genus Bufo; species Bufo gargarizans. The sequence goes on along the minus strand of NC_058088.1, from coordinate 126,370,626 downwards.
TTGCGCTACCCGCACTTCCTAATGCTAAGACTCTTGCTCAGGTGTTTATCAGTGAAATCGTGAAGCTTCACGGGGTCCCTTCCGATGTGGTTTCGGACCAGGGAACCCAGTTTATTTCTAAGTTTTGGAAAGCTTTTTGTTCCCGTTTGGGGGTACACTTGTCCTTTTCCTCAGCTTTCCATCCTCAGTCGAATGGACAGACTGAGCGTACCAACCAAAACCTAGAAACATATTTAAGGTGTTTTGTGTCTGAAAACCAAGAGGTGTGGTCATCATATTTACCGTTAGCCGAGTTTGCCATAAATAATCGCTGTCAGGAATCCACTGGCAAGTCACCATTTCTTGGTGCATACGGTTTTCATCCCCAATTTTGTACTTTCAAAGAGGGGGGGTCTTCTGGGGTTCCCGAAGAGGAACGGTTTTCTTCATCTCTTTCATCGGTATGGCAGAAGGTGCAAGCTAACTTGAAAAATATGAGTGGTAAATATAAATGCATGGCCGATAAGAAACGGTCGCCAGGTCCGGACCTAGGAGTGAATGACTATGTGTGGTTGTCTACTAGGAATATTAAGTTGAAGGTTCCCTCTTGGGAACTGGGCCCTAGGTTTCATTGGTCCTTATAAAATAGTAGCCGTCATTAACCCTGTGGCTTTTCGCCTGGAGCTACCTCAGACTTTTAAGATCCATAACGTCTTCCATAAGTCGTTACTCAAGAGGTATGTTCCACTTCTAGAACCATCACCGCTGCCACCTCCTCCTGTTATTGTGGATGGTAGTCTGGAGTTTCAAATATCCAGAATTGTTGATTCTCGTCGGGTCCGCCGCTCTCTTCAGTATCTGGTGCATTGGAGGGGTTACGGTCCCGAGGAAAGAATGTGGGTTCCAGCGTCAGAGGTAAACGCCAACAGGTTAATTCAGGCTTTCCATGCCTCTCATCCTGAGAGACCTGGTCCTGAGTGTCCGGAGGCCCCTCGTGAAAGGGGGGTACTGTCACGAGGGTGTCAAGAGCCACGTCTGACTCCGTTATACCCGGGGTCAGGAAGTCGCAGCGGGTGGCTGCGCGCTCTATGTCTAAAGATCACGTAGTTTCTTAGTGATTGTTTTCTGTGTTTGCCTTGCTATCCTTTTTGTCTCACTCAGGGATCCGTAGCTTCTCCTCCTCAGCTGTTTCTTGTCTGCCACTCCCAACCTCCTTATATTCTCCTCTCACACTTCTCTAGTTGCCAGTTATAGAGCTTCCTGCCTGGACTTCTATACTGACCCACTGGAGCTGTGAATCCTGGTTGTTGTTCCAGAGTGCTACCCTCCGGATCCCTGTTGGGCTTTTTGTTGTCTCCTGTTGTCGCCCACCTGGGATTATATGTTGAGTCTGTATTGTCTGTCCTCCCCTTGGTGTTTTCCTTTAGAGCTAGTGGTGCGGACTAGTGTTCCCACCGCCCTGTTCACTATCTAGGGCTCATCTTAGGGAAAGCCAGGGTTTTAGGCACGTGATCGGCGTACGGGTGAGGAACCCGTCTAGGGATGTCAGGGCAGCCAGGTGCCAGCCGCAAGGTGAGTCAGGGGTCACCACCTTCCCTCTCACTTGGGCAGGGCCTTCCTCTTTCCCTCCCTCTGTGTCACATATGTGATAGTCACGCCGATCGTGATACTGAGCAGAAGTATGAAACATTGGATGTGAGGGCCTACAACTGAGTAGACCATATGAAACATTGAGGGTGAGGGCCTACAGCTGAACGAACCCCATAAAACATTGTAGAGAGGACCTACAGCTGAGAAGACAGTATTAAACATTGGAGGTGAGGGCCTGAAGGTGAGAAAGCCCCATAAAACATTGTAGTGAGGGCCTACAGCTGAGCAGACCGTATGAAACATTTGAGGTGAGGGCCTGAAAGTGAGCAAACCCCATAAAACATTGTAGTGAGGGCCTACAGCTGAGCAGACCATATAAAACATTGGAGGTGAGTGCATACAGCTGAGCAAACAGTATGAAACATTGGAGGTGAGGGACTGAAGGTAAGCAAACCCCATAAAACATTGTAGTGAGGGCCAACAGCTGAGCAGACGTATGAAACATTGGAGGTGAGGGCCCACAGCTGAGCAGACTGTATAAAACATTGGAGGTGAGGGCCTACAGGTGAGCGAACCCCATAAAACATTGTAGTGAGGGCCTACAGCTGAGCAGACCATATGAAACATTTGAGGTAAGGGCCTGAAGATGAGCAAACCCCATAAAATATTGGAGTGAGGGCCTACAGCTGAGCAGACCAAATAAAACATTGGAGGTGAGTGCATACAGCTGAGCAGACAGTATGAAACATTGGAGGTGAGGGCCTGAAGGTGAGCAAACCCCATAAAACATTGTAGTGAGGGCCAACAGCTGAGTAGACGTATGAAACATTGGAGGTGAGGGCCTACAACTGAGCAGACCATATGAATTATTGAAGGTGAGGGCCTACAGCTGATCAAACCCCATAAAACATTGTAGTGAGGGCCTACAGCTGAGCAGACTGTATGAAACACTGGAGGTGAGGGCCTGAAGGTGATAAAGCCCCATAAAACATTGTAGTGAGGGCCTACAGCTGAACAGACATATGAAACATTGGAGGTGAGGGCCTACAGCTGAGCAGACTGTATAAAACATTGGAGGTGAGGGCCTACAGGTGAGCGAGCCCCATAAAACATTGTAGTAAAGGCCTACAGCTGAGCAGACTGTATGAAACATTGGAGGTGAGGGCCTGAAGGTGAGAAAACCCATAAAACATTGTAGTAAGGGCGTACAGCTGAGCAGACCATTTGAGGTTAGGGCCTAAAGATGAGCAAACCCCATAAAACATTGGAGTGAGGGCCTACAGCTGAGAAGACCATATGAAACATTGAGGGTGATGGCCTACAGCTGAGTAGACCGTTTGAAACATTGGAGGTAAGGGCCTGAAGGTAAGCAAACCCCTTAAAACATTGGAGTGAGGGCCTACAGCTGAGCAGACATATGAAACATTGGAGGTGAGGGCCTACAGGTGAGCAAACCCCATAAAACATTGTAGTGAGGACCTACAGCTGAGCAGACTTATGAAACATTGGAGGTGAGGGCCTACAGCTGAACAGACCATATGAAACATTGGAGGTGAGTGCCTACAGGTAAGCGAATGCCATAAAACATTGTAGTGAGGGCCTACAGCTGTGCAGACCATATGAAACATTGGAGGAGGTGAGGGCCTGAAGGTGAGCAAACCCCATAAAACATTGTAGTGAGGGCCTAAAGCTGAGCAGACCATATAAAACATTGGAGGTGAGGGACTGAAGATGAGCAAACCACATAAAACATTGTAGTGAGGGCCTACAGCTGAGCAGACCGTATTAAACATTTGAGGTGAGGGCCTGAAGGTGAGCAAACTCCATAAAACATTGTAGTGAGGGCCTACAGCTGAGCAGACCATATAAAACATTGAAGGTGAGTGCATACAGCTGAGCAGACAGTATGAAACATTGGAGGTGAGGGCCTAAAGGTAAGCAAACCCCATAAAACATTGTAGTGAGGGCCAACAGCTGAGCAGACGTATGAAACATTGGAGGTGAGGGCCTACAATTGAGCAGACCATATGAAACATTGAAGGTGAGGGCCTACAGCTGAATGAACCCCATAAAACATTGTAGTGAGGGCCTACAGCTGAGAAGACCGTATGAAACATTGGAGGTGAGGGCCTGAAGGTGAGAAAGCCACATGAAACATTGTAGTGAGGGCCTACAGCTAAGCAGACGTATGAAACATTGGAGGTGAGGGCCTACAGGTGAGAAAGCCCCATAAAACATTGTAGTGAGGGCCTACAGCTGAGCAGACCGTATGAAACATTGGAAGTGAGGGCCTGAAGGTGAGCAAACCCCTTAAAACATTGTAGTAAGGGCCTACAGCTGAGCAGACCGTATGAAACATTGGAGGTGAGGGCCTGAAGGTGAGCAAACCCATAAAACATTACAGTGAGGGCCTACAGCTGAGCTGACCATATGAAACATTTGAGGTGAGGGCCTACAGCTGAGCAGACTGTATGAAACATCGAAGGTGAGGGCCTAAAGGTGAGCAAACCCCATAAAACATTTTAGTGAGGGTCTATAGCTGAGCAGACATATGAAACATTGGAGGTGAGGGCCTACAGCTGAGCAAACCCCATAAAACATTGTAGTGAGGGCCTACAGCGGAGCAAACCCCATAAAACATTGCAGTGCGGGACTTATGGCGAGCAAACCCCATAAAACATTGTAGTGAGGGCCTACAGCTGAGAAGACAGTATGATACATTGAAGTTGAGGGCCTGAAGGTGAGAAAACTGCATAAAACCTTGTAGTCGGGGCATACAGCTAAGCGAAACCCATAAAACATTGTAGTGATGGCCCTCAAGCTGAGCAGACCGTATGAATCATTGGAGGTGATGGCCTGAAGGTGATAAAACCCCATAAAACATTGTAGTGAAGGCCTAAAGCTGAGAAGACCATATAAAACATTGAAGGTGAGTGCCTACAGCTGAGCAGACCATATGAAACATTGGAGGTGAGGGCCTGAAGGTGAGCAAACCCCATAAAACATTGTAGGTGAGGTCCTACAGCTGAGCAGACGTATGAAACATCGGAGGTGAGGGCCTACAGCTGAGCAAACCCCATAAAACATTGTAGTGAGGGCCTACAGCTAAGCAAAACCCATAAAACATTGTAGTGTGGGACTTATGGTGAGCAAACCCCATAAAACATTGTAGCGAGTTCCTACAGCTGAGAAGACAGTATGAAACATTGGAGGTGAGGGCCTGAAGGTGAGAAAACTGCATAAAACCGTGTAGTAAGGGCATACAGCTGAGCAGACGTATGAAACATTGGAGGTCAGGGCCTACAGCTGAGCAGACCATATGAAACATTGGAGGTGAGGGCCTACAGCTGAGCAGACCGTATGAAACATTGGAGGTGAGGGCCTGAAGATGAGCAAACCCCACAAAACATTGTAGAGCGGATCTACAGCTATGCAGACCGAATGAAACATTTGAGGTGAGGGCCTGAAGGTGAGCAAACCCTATAAAACATTGTAATGAGGGCCTACAGCTGAGCAGACCATATGAAACATTGGAGGTGAGGGCATACATCTGAGCAGATTATTTGAAACATTGGAGGTGAGGGCCTGAAGGTGAATAAACCCCATAAAACATTGTAGTGAGGGCCTACAGCTGAGCAGACATATGAAACATTGGAGGTGAGGGTCTACAGCTGAGCAGACCGTATGAAACATTGGAGGTGAGGGCCTGGAGTTGAGCAAACCCCATACAACATTGTAGTCGGGGCCTACAGCTAAGCGAACCCCATAAAACATTGTAGTGAGGGCCCTCAAGCTGAGCAGACTGTATGAATCATTGGAGGTGATGGCCTGAAGGTGATAAAATCCCATAAAACATTGTAGTGAGGGGCTAAAGCTGAGCAGACCATACATATAAAACATTGGAGGTGAGTGCCTACAGCTGAGCAGACCATATGAAACATTGGAGGTGAGGGCCTGAAGGTGAGCAAACCCCATAAAACATTGTAGGTGAGGTTCTACAGCTGAGCAGACGTATGAAACAATGGAGGTGAGGGCCTACAGCTGAGCAAACCCCATAAAACATTGTAGTGAGGGCCTACAGCTAAGCAAACTCCATAAAACATTGTAGTGTGGGACTTACGGTGAGCAAACCCCATAAAACATTGTAGTGAGGGCCTACAGCTGAGAAGACAGTATGAAACATTGGAGGTGAGGGCCTGAAGGTGAGAAAACTGCATAAAACCGTGTAGTAAGGGCATACAGCTGAGCAGACGTATGAAACATTGGAGGTCAGGGCCTACAGCTGAGCAGACCATATGAAACATTGGAGGTGAGGGCCTACAGCTGAGCAGACCGTATGAAACATTGGAGGTGAGGGCCTAAAGCTGAGCAGACCGTATGAAACATTGGAGGTGAGGGCCTGAAGGTGAGCAAACCCCATAAAACATTGTAATGAGGGCCTACAGCTGAGCAGACCATATGAAACATTGGAGGTAAGGGCATACATCTGAGCAGATTATTTGAAACATTGGAGGTGAGGGCCTGAAGGTGAATAAACCCCATAAAACATTGTAGTGAGGGCCTACAGCTGAGCAGACGTATGGAACATTGGAGGTGAGGGTCTACAGCTGAGCAGACCGTATGAAACATTGGAGGTGAGGGCCTACAGGCGAGCAAACCCCATAAAACATTGTAGTGAGGGCCTACAACTGAGCAGACCGTATGAAAATTTTAGTTGAAGGACTGAAGGTGAGAAAACCCCATAAAACATTGTAGTGAGGGCCTACAGGTGAGCAGACCGTATGAAACTTTGGAGGTGAGGGCCTACAGCTTAGCAGACCGTATGAAACATTGGAGTGAGGGCCTACAGGTGGGCAGACTATATGAAATATGGGAGTGAGGGCCTACAGATGAGCAGACCGTATGATACATTATACTGAGGGCATAATGTATATACTGTATGGAACAGGAGGAGGATGAGTAAACAAGATTCAAACATATACCCTTTTTTGGAGGTAAAAAAGGCCTTGTGGATTGAGTACATTGTAAAGCATACATTTAAATTGCGTGTTTGCTAGTGATGGCCCGAACTATGCGATGTTCGGTCCACCCCCTATACATCATCATTGAGTAAACTTTGACCCTGTACCTCACAGTCAGCAGACACATTCCAGCCAATCAGCAGCAGACCCTTCATCCCAGACCCTCCCATCTCCTGGACAGCATCGATTTTAGATTCATTCGGAAGCTGCATTCTCAGTGAGAGGAGGGACAGTGCTGCTGCTGCTGCTGATGATGATGATGATTCAATAGGGAAAGCGTTAGCTAGGGCATTGTTCTGTGTCCACAGACTCATCTGCTGTAAGGACAGCGTCCTGACAGCACCCCAAAAAGCCCTTTTTTGGGCTGGTACATCAGTGTGCTTTTTTAAAAATTGATATATATATATATATATATATATATATATATATTGCAGTTGCCTGGCTGCCCGTGTGTGAGAGGCTGCAGGCTCAGTCACAGACATACAGGGTTTGACAAAAAATACCTTGCAGATAAAAAAATATATATATTTAATATTTTTCTGTGATATAACCACATTTGCAAGCCCATGTGTGTCAGACCCACACAGACTGTATTTTGGCCACTGGCTAGTGGCTAGGCCTCCACTCATACCGTTACAGGGTGTCACTCATTCAAATACCTTGCAGATTAAAAAAAATTATATTTATAATTTTTCAGTGATATAATCACATTTGCAAACCCGTGTGTGTCAGGCCACATACTGTATACTGGCTAGTGGCTAGGCCTCCACTCATACCGTTACAGGGTGTCACTCACTCAAATACCTTGCAAATAAAAAAATATATATATTTAATATTTTTCAGTGATATAATCACAGTTGCAAGTCAGTGTGTGTCAGGCCCACAGAGACTGTATTGTGGCCACTGGCTAGTGGCTAGGCTCCACTCATACCATTACAGGGTGTCACTCACTCAAATACTTTGCAAATAAAAAAAATTATATTTAATATTTTTCAGTGATATAATCACAGTTGCAAGTCAGTGTGTGTCAGGCCCACACAGACTGTATTGTGGCCACTGGCTAGTGGCTAGGCTTCACTCATACCGTTACAGGGTGTCACTCACTCAAATACCTTGCAAATAAAAAAAAATATATATTTAATATTTTTCAGTGATATAATCACACTTGCAAGCCAGTGTGTGTCAGGCCCACACAGACTGTATTGTGGCCACTATCTAGTGGCTAGGCCTCCACTCATACTGTTACAGGGTGTCACTCACTCAAATACCTTGCAAACAAAAAAAATAAATATATTTTATATGTTTCAGTGATATAATCATATTTGCAAGCCTGTGTGTGTCAGGCCCACACATACTGTATACTGGCTAGTGGCTAGGCCTCCACTCATACCGTTATAGGGTGTAACTCACTCAAATACCTTGCAAATAAAAAAAATTCTATTTAATATTGTTCTGTGATATAATCACATTTGCAAACCGTGTGTGTCAGGCCCACACAGACTGTATTGTGACCACTGGCTAGTGGCTAGGCCTTCACTCATACTGTTACAGGGTGTCACTCACTCAAATACCTTGCAGATAAAAAAAATTATATTAAAAAATGTTCTGTGATATAATTACATTTGCAAGCCTGTGTGTGTCAGGCCCACACATACTGTATACTGGCTAGTGGCTAGTGGCTAGGCCTCCACTCATACTGTTACAGGGTGTCACTCACTCAAATACCTTGCAAATAAAAAACAAAACATATTTAATATTTTTTTAGTGATATAATCATATTTGCAAGACTGCGTGTGTCAGGCCCACACAGACTGTATTGTGGCCACTGGCTAGTGGCTAGGCCTCCACTCATACTGTTACAGGGTGTCATTCACTCAAATGCCTTGCAAATAAAAAAATTATATTTAATATTTTTCAGTGATATAATCACACTTGCAAGAAAGTATGTGTCAGGCCCACACAGACTGTACTGTGGCCACTGGCTAGTGGCTAGGCTCCACTCATACCGTTACAGGGTGTCACTCACTCAAATACCTTGCAGACAAAAAAATATATATATTTATTATTTTTCAGTGATATAATCATATTTGCAAGCCCATGTGTGTCAGGCCCACACAGACTGTATTGTGGCCACTGGCTAGTGGCTAGGCCTCCACTCATTTTGTTACAGGGTGTCATTCACTCAAATACCTTGCAAATAAAAAAAAATGATATTTAATATTTTTCAGTGATATAATCACAGTTGCAAGTCAGTGTGTGTCAGGCCCACACAGACTGTATTGTGGCCACTGGCTAGTGGCTAGGCTCCACTCATACCGTTACAGGGTGTCATTCACTCAAATACCTTGCAAATAAAAAATTATATTTAATATTTTTCAGTGATATAATCACAGTTGCAAGTCAGTGTATGTCAGGCCCACACAGACTGTATTGTGGCCACTGGCTAGTGGCTAGGCTCCACTCATACCGTTACAGGGTGTCATTCACTCAAATACCTTGCAAATAAAAAATTATATTTAATATTTTTCAGTGATATAATCCCAGTTGCAAGCCAGTGTGTGTCAGGCCCACACAGACTGTATTGTGGCCACTGGCTAGTGGCTAGGCTCCACTCATACCGTTACAGGGTGTCACTCACTCAAATACCTTGCAAATAAAAAAAAAATATATTTAATATTTTTCTGTGATATAATCACATTTGCAAGCCTGTGTGTGTCAGGCCAACACAGACCGTATTGTGGCCACTGGCTAGTGGCTAGGCCTCCACTTATACTGTTACAGGGTGTCACTCACTCAAATACCTTGCAGATGAAAAAAATTATATTAAAAATTTGTCTGTGATATAATCATATTTGCAAGCCCGTGTGTGTCAGGCCCACACAGACTGTATTGTGGCCACTGGCTAGTGGCTAGGCCTCCACTCATACCGTTACAGGGTGTCACTCACTCAAATAACTTGCAAATAAAAACATATTCAATATTTTTTATTGATATAATCACACTTGCAAGCCAGTGTGTGTCAGGCCCAAACAGACTGTATTGTGGCCACTGGCTAGTGGCTAGGCTCCACTCATACCGTTACAGGGTGACACTCAAATACCTTGCAAATAAAAAAAATGATATTTAATATTTTTCAGTGATATAATCACAGTTGCAAGTCAGTGTGTGTCAGGCCCACACACACTGTATTGTGGCCACTGGCTAGTGGCTAGGCCTTCACTCATACTGTTACAGGGTGTCACTCACTCAAAGACCTTGCAGATAAAAAAATTATATTAAAAAATGTTTTGTGATATAATCACATTTGCAAGCCCGTGTGTGTCAGACCCACACATACTGTATACTGGCTAGTGGCTAGGCCTCCACTCATACCGTTACAGGGTGTCATTCACTCAAATACCTTGCAAATAAAAAAAAAAATATTTAATATTTTTCAGTGATATAATCACAGTTGCAAGCCTGTGTGTGTCAGGCCCACACAGACTGTATTGTGGACAATGGCTAGTGGCTAGGCCTCCACTCATACCGTTACAGGGTGTCATTCACTCAAATACCTTGCAAATAAAAAAAATATATATTTAATATTTTTCAGTGATATAATCACACTTGCAAGCCAGTGTGCGTCAGGTCCACACAGACTGTATTGTGGCCACTGGCTAGTGGCTAGGTCTCCACTCATACTGTTACAGGGTATCATTCACTAAAATACCATACAAATAAAAAAAAATATATTTAATATTTTTCTTTGATATAATCAGAGTTGCAAGCCCATGTGTGTCAGGCCCACACAGACTGTACTGTGCCCACTGTCCACGACTTATATAGGGTGGAACAGTACCTTGCACGCATAGTACTACTTATCAAAAAAAAATTATGGCAGGCAGAGGCAGGCCACCCCGCAGGGGCCGTCATGGTCGTGGTGCTGTTATTTCCACTGGCCCTGGAATAATACCCAGTGTTCAGAGGCCACGTACCCTAAACCCAAAAAATTCAGAGAAAATAGTTGACTGGCTTACACTGGACACCCAATCTTCAACAGCTTCCGCTAAGGACCTTGACTCACCATCTTCCTCCAGCTCAGCTTTGGTCACTTGCTCTCAAGTTACCACTCTCCAGCCCACCGCCACCACCACCACAGCCACCACAGCTGCTTCATTTGATCCCTCAGAGGAGTTATTTACACATCAGTTGGGTGAAATTAGTGATGCACAACCATTATTGCCAGAGGATGTAGATAACAGGGATATGTCTCAGTCAGGCAGCATTACACACATGGATGTACAGTGTGATGATGATGATGTTGTACCCACTGCTGCTTCCTTTGCTGAGGTGTCAGATACAAGTGAAGTGGTTGATGATGACGACGTGTCCGTGGATGCCACGTGGGTGCCTGCTCGAAGAGAAAAAGAAGAGGGGGAACGTTCAGAAGGGGAGACAGAGAGAAGGAGGAGACGAGTTGGAAGCAGGGGGAGGTCGTCGCAAGGAGCTAGTGGCACAGTCAGACAGCATGTATCGGCACCCGGGGTCAGCCAGACAGCACGCCAATCAATGCATGCTGTTGCCACCACCAGAATGCTGTCATTGCAAAGCTCAGCAGTGTGGCATTTTTTTTGTGTGTCTGCCTCTGACAACAGCGATGTTATTTGCAACCTGTGCCAAAAGAAACGGAGTCGTGGGAAATCCAACACCCACCTAGGTACAACTGCTTTGCGAAGGCACATGATCGCACATCACAAACGCCTATGAAATCAACACATGATGACGAGTAGAAGCAGCACACAAGCTCAAAGCCACCATCCTCCTCCTGTCCCAGCATCTTCAGCCACGTCAACGACTGCTGTCCTCCTTGCCCCCTCTCAACCACCCGTCACTCCACCTCTCACCTTCAGCAGTTCCATCTCATCTGCCCACAGTCAGGTGTCTGTAAAGGAAATGTTTGAGCGTAAGAAGCCAATGTCACAGAGTCACCCCCTTGCCTGACGGAACTCTTAGCCCGACAGCTTTTACCATACCAGCTGGTGGAGTCTGAGGCCTTCAAACATTTTGTTACTATTGGGACACCACAGTGGAAGGTACCCGGACAATTTTTTTTTTTCAAAAAAGGCATTCCCAAACCTCTACTCAGTGATTGAAAAGGAAGCCATGACATCTCTGGCATACAGTGTTGGGGCAAGGGTCCATCTGACCACTGATACCTGGTCTGCAAAGCACGGTCAGGACAGGTATATCACCTACACTGCGCATTGGGTCAACCTGCTGACGGCTGCCAAGAATGGAATGCGTGGCTCTGCAGAGGAGTTGGTGACACCGCCACGACTTGCAGGCAGGCCTACTGCCACCTCCTCTACTCATCCTACTCCATCCTATTCCATAACCTCCTCGGCTGAGTTCTCTTCTGCTGCTGCGTCTGGCTGCACATCAAATGAATCCCTCCAGCTCCCCAGAGGCTATTCCACATCCCGGATACGACAGTGTCACCTGAAAGCAGAGAGACACACCGGACCAGCACTCCTGTCCGCCCTGAACGCACAGGTGGATCAGTGGCTGACCCCGCACCAACTGGAGATCAGCAAAGTGGTGTGTGACAATGGAAGCAATTTGTTGGCGGCATTGAATTTGGGCAAGTTGTCACATGTGACGAGCATGGCACATGTGTTGAATCTCATCGTGCAATGCTTTGTGTCTAAGTACCCAGGCTTACAGGATGTCCTCAAGCAGACCAGGAAGGTGTGTGGCCATTTCAGGCGTTCCTACACGGCCAAGGCGCACTTTTCAGACATTCAGCGCCGAAACAACATGCCAGTGAGGCGCTTGATTTGCGACAGCCCGACAAGTTGGAATTCAACACTCCTAATGTTTGACCGCCTGCTCCAACAAGAAAAAGACGTCAACGAGTATTTGTAAGACCGGGTGCTAGGACAGCCTCTGCGGAGCTGGGAATTTTTTTGCCACATTACTGGACGCTCATGCGCAATGTCTGTAGGCTCATGCGTCCTTTTAAAGAGGTGACAAACCTAGTCAGTCGCACCGAAGGCACCATCAGCGACCTCATCCCATTTGTTTTCTTCCTGGTGTTGTGGAAATTTTAGTAGGATGTGTATTTAATATATTGTGTATTGTCATCATTTCTCTCAGTGTCAGGGTAAACCATTGGAGTGGATATCTTCCCGTGTATGTCCTGTCACAGTGGCTGGGCGCAGGAATCTCCGTCGGCGAATGGTCCATGTGCTAAGCACTGGGCTGTGGGCCGGGGGAGACTGATGTGTTCAGCAGAGCAGTGTTTTGTTGGCTCATGTATGGACGCCGGCTAGGGCCCCTGCGCAAGATGCGGATTTATTGGCTTGGCGTGGATGCATTTGTTAAGAGAACAATATAAATGAAAGGAACGTGCGTTTGTTGTCTCTAGTGTGCCTGATCAGCCGCTGGAGATAATGACGCTGTACTGTAAATAAACATGCATGAGGATCATCTTTATCTGGCATTGATCAATGAGCAAGGATGGATAGAGTTCGCTCCAGTGGTAATGGTAGATTATTGTATACATGTGTTTGTTGGCTATGTTATTCTAAATGATGGTGTCTTGTCTTCCTATGTCATCACTTCTTGTATGTCATCACTTCCTGCATCCTTGTCTTGGGCCAACCCCTTTTACACCTTTTTGTTAGTAAATAAAAGTGAACACACTGAGCAGGGCGGGGGCAGATGCTCAGCAGAACTTGACATAAGAACACCTTTGGCTGACTGGGGTTGAGATTTTTAGCTTTCCTTACACAAAGATATTGGAGCGCAGATTACAACTATTGAGATTTCTATAGTGTGCCCTGCGAAGAGTGCTGGATTAGGCTGTAGATGAGCGTGAAGAGGAAGAGGAAGAGGAAGAGTTGTGGTCACCATCACCACCAGAAACAGCCTTGTCATCCTCGCTTGCCGGACCTGCGTCAACGCTGCAAGAGGAGTATGAGAAAAAGGAGTCAGAGGAGGAATGTGGCTTTGAGGAGGACGAAGCCCAACCACAGCAAGCATCCCACCAGGGTGCTCGTTGTTGTCACCTATCTGGGACCCGTGGTGTTGTACGTGGCAAGCGCCCGACTTCTAGGGAGGGTGCTTAGGGACAGGTGGTCCCCCCCCCCTTCCCCTTCCTAGCCGTGGGTTATATGTAGCACCTTCCTGGTTTCTTTTAGGTGCCGGAGGGGTTAATGGAGTTATGGTGGCACGTCACTAGGGGACGAGTAGGAGATGTCTCCTCCCTCTAGCAGGGTATATAACCCCCTCCCCTGCTGCTGCACTTCCTCTTTGCAGCGGAAGCCGAGTTGCCCACCCTCCTGCCCTTGAATGGGTATTTCAGCGGGGAGTTTTTTCTTTGGTCTCTGTTTTGTTAAAAAAAAAAAAAAATGGATTAAATGAAGGAAAGTTAAAGGCATGTCGATGATATGAGAAATAGTTAAAAGAAGGTGTTGGACCTTTTACCGTTGTTTTAAGTTATTTACATTGTCTTCTTCTTTTAAGAAGGTCGGTATGGTTTGAGATGCAAAGTCATAGCTGGCGGCAATTGATACAGCGGAGTGTTGGAGATGGCTGATGGCGTACTTGCCCGCCGGGAGTCCGGCGGTTGGCATACCGCTCCAAGATGTTCTTTGGTTTTGCCGTATAAAATAAATAAGCTGTGGCCGATCATCACCCAGCTAAAATGTTACCTGTTGTCCCGCGTGTTTGTTATATGGGTCAGTTTTAAGTAAGGGGAGCTACAGGTAGGCAGAGGTGCCGGCCCGGTTCTTAGCTCTCCTTTGCCCTATCCTAAATACCAGCAGTCTGGCTGGGGGGAAGAACAGACCATCAATGACATAAGTGAGGACGAGGAACGGGAAATGAGTAGCTCGGCATCCAACCTTGTGGAAATGGGGTCTTTCATGCTGTCATGTCTGTTGAGGGACCTTCGTATAATAAGGATGAAGGAGAACGACCTGTACTGGGTGGCCATGCTACTAGACCCCCGATATAAGCAGAAAGTGGCGGAAATGTTACCAAATTAATAACAGTCAGAAAGGATGCAGCAGCTCAAAACCAAAATAAAAAAATATGCTTTACACAGCTTATAGGGGGGATGTCACAGCACAACGGGAATCTAACTGGGGAAGATGTGAAAGTAATCCTCCTCCTACCACGGCGGCAAGGACAGGACGCTTTACAGATGTGTTGTTGATGGAGGACATGCAGAGCTTTTTCATACCTACGCATTGCCACAGCCATTCAGGGTCCACCTTCAGAGAACGACTCGACCGACAGATAGCAGACTACCTTGCCTTAACTGCAGATATCGACACTCTGAGGAGCGATGAACCCCTTGACTACTGGGTGTGCAGGCTTGACCTGTGGCCTGAGCTGTCCCAGTTTGCGTTAGAACTTCTGGCCTGCCCTGCTTCAAGTGTCCTGTCAGAAAGGACCTTCAGTGCAGCAGGAGCAAGTTGCCTCGGTCAAAAAAGTATTGATTACCTCACCTTCATTAAGATGAATGAGGCATGGATCCCGAAGGGACTGACAGTGGGGGATACGTTTGACTAAAAGGCCTGATGACATGCCTTGGCCTCAAAATGGTCCCCACGCTGCTGTATTTAATGTCTGCATACCGGTTGACTTTCGTGATTTCTCCACCACCAACTAGGGTTCAAGCCGCAATGTTTTAGTCACCTTTCTGCCTGGAAAACATACATTTTTCTGGCAGCTGCTACAGCAGCGGCTGCAACAATACCGAATTTTTCAGGCATGTGTACATGCCTAATTTTTCTGGCCTCTAGTGCTGCACTGTGGCTGCAAAAACAAAACAAAAAAAAAGGCACATACATGTGTCAATTCCCCTTCGTGATCGGTACCTTATTGTGGTGAAGGGGCTTGCGTATCACAATGAAGCGATCATCCCCTCTATGAGTGTGTTGGCAATGTTGCCACACCCCAGATAAGGCTGTTGCTTCATTATGATCAGACTAAAAGCGATCGGCTGGATAATTTTTCATAGAAAAAACATTATTTTTCTTTTTTTTAAGTTGTATGGGTTTTTAATACATAAAATAAAAAAACATAATAAAGTCTCTTATTAGTTTATTAAAAATAATGCAGACAATTTAAAAAATCCCCATCAAGTCCAATACAAAGCAAGTACAGAGCTCAGAACAAAATTATTTCAGGATGTCGTTAATTTGACAATGATTAATCAATTCGACACACGTCCCCGGATAGGGGACGTAACAGGGCTTAAACTGATAGGAATAGTACTAGTTAAGACACCACTCATATAGGGTGTCACAGCACATTGCTCCGTGCAAGCGCAGTGCCCCAATTTGGGAGTAAGAGGACCGACCAAGCTGCTTTTTCCATCTCCCGGTTCCTAAAATCAATTCAGTTTGGTGTATCAGAGTTTGGTCTGTCACTGTGAAGGCAGTCGAAGGTACCCGGCCAAATTTTTTTTTTCACAAAAGGCAATCCCTGATATGGGACATAACAGGGATTAAACTGATGATAATAGTACTACAGAAAATACCACTCATATCGGGTGTGACAGTAAATTGCACGGCGCAGACGCAGTGACCGTGGCGTGGATTCAAACAAACTGGAGGGAGCCAGTGTTTTTTTAACCATCTCCCAGTTTGAAAAATCAATTTAACAAATAGACCCCAAATTGGGGACGTCACGTAACAGGGATTAAACTGATGAGAATAGTACTACAGAAAATACCATTCACATCGGGTGTGACAGTAAATTGCACGGCTCAGACGCAGCAAGCGTTTTTTTAACCATCTCCCTGTTCGAAAAATCAATTCAATTCACCTTTCGGGGACCCTTGGTTATCAACGGGACTTGGCTATCTTGGTATCCAACCTTGCGCAAATGGGAAGTTTGCGGTTGGGCAAATGGACTGTTTGCGGTTGTTTGCGTTGCATTAAATGGGGAGTTTGGTCTGTCAATGTCTATGAAGCGGGCGTAACCCTTACACTACCTGATCGATACAACATCATACCTGATCGTATACACACACTGGATGTTTTAAACCACGTGGTTCAAAAAAATGTAGGATTGTTAGGCGATTTATGCCCTTTATGGATTAAAATCCAACTCTGCGTCAACTATGTAATTTTCCATGGGTGTTTTGCAATGGATCCCGCTCTGGCATGCCACAGTCCAGGTGTTAGTCCCCTTGAAACAACTTTTCCATCACTACTGTGGCTAGAAAGAGTCCCTGTGGGTTTTAAAATTTGCCTGCCTATTGAAGTCTATGGTGGTTCGCCCATTCGCGAACATTTGCATAAATTCGCGTTTGCCGTTCGTGAACGGAAGATTTTATGTTCGCAACATCTCTAGTGTTTGTTCCTCATTAGCTCAGCATTCCTCTGGTGGAGTGGAGAAGTCAGGGGCAATCCAGGCCTTGTTAATTTTTATCTGAGTCAACCTGTCAGCATTGCCAGTGGACAAGCGGATATGCTTATCTGTTATGATGCCACCAGCAGCACTAAATATACGCTCAGACAAAACGCTAGCGGCAGGGCAGGCCAACACCTTCAAGGCGTAGAGCACAAGTTCGGTCCACGTGTCCAGCTTGGACACCCAGTAGTTGTAAGGCACTGAGGGATCTATGTATTCCTTCATTATTTTCCAAAACTTTTCTCTCCTTGTACCACTAGGCCGCGCTTTAGGGTGAGGTTGCTAGCGAGGTGTCATGAAAGTGTTCGCATGCCTTGGATAGTGTTGCCCTGTTTTTGTTGGAACTGCTGTGTGTTCCCATTGTCTGCCTTTCCCGGTTGCCTAAGGAAGTACAGACTCTGCCGCCAGCGTTGTCATGTGGAAAATTCCGGAGCAATCTCTCAACAAGTACCTTCTGGTATTGCACCATTTTACTCTTCCTCTCCACCACAGGAATGAGAGATGAGAAGTTTTCTTTGTAGCAGGGGTCGAGAAGGGTGAACACCCAGTAATCCGTGTTATCTAAAATGCGTATAACGTGGGGGGAGAAGGAGGAGGAGTCTGAGCAGGAGAAGAATTAGCTGATGATTATGACAAGGACACCATACCGATAGGACATACAGGCTAGCTGCCACTAAAAAAGACCAAGAGAAGAA
Source organism: Bufo gargarizans (assembly GCF_014858855.1). Lineage (NCBI taxonomy): Eukaryota > Metazoa > Chordata > Amphibia > Anura > Bufonidae > Bufo > Bufo gargarizans. The sequence continues at coordinate 126,352,931 of NC_058088.1, read as the reverse complement.
GACCAGATATATTCTAATTGCTGACCAGTTCTGTTTTCCCACAGAATTTAGAGATGCTGCTTCATTTGCCCCTATAGAGCCCTGGTACCTATGGTACATAATGTCCAGAGAGCTAGCAGCAGCCAAGATTGGCATAGGTCTGACCCCTTTTGAGCCAGATTCCACAGTATTAGCAGCATCACCAGTTCCTGAGCTGACTACAATAGAAACAGGCCACGGCCACTACCCTCCTCCTCTAATGTCACCTGCTCCTCAGGACCTCAATCCGGCTCCCAGGTCCTGTCTATAACATAATCATCATCATATTCCTCACCCTCCCTGGCTGTTTTATCAGACTATAATATGTCATAGTGGGATTTAGAATATCAAAGGGCAGCAATCATTTTGAGTTTGATACCTCAGCCAAACACTGTCCAACACTCACTGGTAGGTAGCCAGCACTTGTCTCGCTGTTCACTGATACATCTGGCATTTGCCACCACTGCCAAAAGGCTTTTGGATCTGCCATGCACAGAAGCCTAAGAGGTCAAGCCCCAGACTGGGTCTCCTAGAAAACTGTTCAGAGCAATAGAATGCAGCATGTATTGTACTGAATTCAACCAGCAATCAGACCCTCAAAAGTTGAAGTTCTCTACTGGCTCAAAATAAAAAAAAAGTTAAAACAAATAAAATGAATCTGTCTACTCATCAAGCTATAAACTATCACTTTTGTCTGAAACAACTAGCTTTATAAATGGTTTTATAAAAATATTACATCATCAGGTGAACACAGTACAAAAAATATAAAAATAATGCCCGAATAGAAACTTTTTTTTGTATCAGGCAATAAAAAAATCATTTGTACCTCAACATGGTATCAATGAAAACGTCACCTCATGTCACCTGTAAACCTATCCATCAAATTCTGCACTGTAAAAGACAAAAGGTAGTCTTTCCCCTCTGAACCATGCAGCACACCCAAAGGGCATTTTAGGTGCACATTTATGACATTTCTGTATCCAATAGAACCCACCTAACAATTTAAGGAGTGTGGTGTGTTTCATATGGCACATGCTGGGCACAACATATTGGGCACCGAAATACAGTGGAAAGTTTTAAATTTCATTTTGCACTGTCCCCTGCTCATTAATTTATGCAAAATGCCTGTGGTGTCAAAAGTCTCACTACACTCCTTATTAAAAAAAAAAAAAAAAAACTTAATGGAGGGAGTTTCCAAAATGGAGTTTCCACCTCAGAGACTCTGTAAATATGATGTAGTGCCCAAAAACATTCCAGCATAATCCATGCTCCTAAAGCCAAATGGCAATCCTTCCCTTCTGAGCCCTACTGTGTTATATCTACAGCAGCTTATATCTACATTTATGGCATTACATTTATCTATACCCAGTAGAACTTTCCAATCAATGCAGATGTCTCAGATGGCACTAGCTGGGCACAACAAATTGGACACTGCAAGATCCAATATGCAAAATACCTGTGGTCAGCAGTTTACAAATACTTATAGGATGTTTCTTGGTGATAAATGGTGATAAATCATGGTGATAAATATTGAGGTTTGTTCTGCTGTTATGCAAAATCTGCAAAACACGTGAATTTCACCTTCCATTTGCTTTAAACCTTTCCGGCCATCATTTGGTCTTTAACAATGGTGCCCACTCAAGAGTGGAGCAAGTGCAATAACTACCTGGTGCTTGCTGTTTTAGACAGCAGACACCGGGGGCTAATATCTGCAATTGGTGGTAATGCCGCTGGCAGACATTTAACCCCTCAGATGCCATGGTCAAATGTGAACACAGCATCTGAAAGGCCAAAAATGAGAACACCTCCCTCTGGCTAAGATCGGCAAAGACATTTAGTTGAAGTAATAAGACTGTGGCAAGAAGGGGTTAATTAGATTTTTTCCATGAAAAAATAAATAAATAAAATGTGAAACAAAATAAATAAACAATATTAATAAAAAATTAAAAATAGTTACTAGTATTAACAGTAATATTTCAGACTACGTACATACACACATTTTCCATATGTTTTTGTTCATAAAAAAGTATTAGTTTTAGCAATAGTATAGGAGACTATGTGTTTAAAATATACAAACATGTGCAAATTTTTTTTCCTTTTGACTTTTTTCAGTATATTTAGTATAGCATTTTTTTTCTGCGTACAATATACAAATGCACGCATTTTATTTTATTTTATTTAGATATAAATATAATAGCCTCAACCTGTCAAGCTCTAGTGTGGGAGGGAAACCCCACACCGAACATAGGAGGGAAAGAAAAAAAGGACTGAAAACTAGGGAAGGAAGATGGACACCTCCTAGTGAAAACCCTAATGAAAACCCTGGCTGACTTCTAGTATGAACAGACCCCAGAGGTAGGTGAGTTAATACACAGGAATACCTAAAGTCCTATCTAACCCTAGAGGACCCTGGTACTAATGACAGTAAAGAGACACCTTGTTCCTCCAAAAGGAAGGATGAACGGGAGTCTCCCTAATACAAAACAAAAAAGAAATGCAACACACAGAAAAGCCAAAATACAAAGGAAAGGTAACACTTAACTTCCAAGAAGCTATGGCAGCACGAGAACTCAGCCGAGGTCCAAACACCAGCTATCCAAAGGTCTAATTGAAGCTATAAACCGCACAACATTGTGGGAGAAACAACTATAAATAGGGAAAGTTATAGCAACACCTGGAGGTTAAGAGTGTGGCCAGTACCAGAAACAACCCAGATGCCTATTGATCCCAAAGGTAAGCATCAATCAAACCATGTTTTGCCAGTCTTAAAGAGCTCCTGCCACTCACTGTCACGGGGACGTCCGTATGTCTTGGTACGTACATGACACAGCCATCTTGGGTGCTGCCATTTTCCAGAGTACTTAGTATAGGGAGAGAAAGGCGCTAGGGACAGTGCTAGGAAATGCTTTATTGTGCAGAAAAATTGATTTACAAGTTCAGGGAAAGATCATGCAATGTATAGGGAAAGGATAGGGAGGCACAATCTATACTATAAAAGGAGAACATGGACCACTATGGGAGTTTACAGCCTGGGTAATAGGAGTGATTCTATTACATCTTGCTACACTAATTGGGGATCCAAATTGCTGTTATACTGCAGCATTTAGGTTTGCATTATATGATAGCTCAGTAATTTCAGCAAACCTTGCTTGCTATTGGGGTGCAAGTGCTGTGTGATACAGCCATTTACAGGGTGTATTAATAGGAACTATACATAAGTCGTTTTTTGCAGTGAATGTGCAAATCTTTATAGACATTTTGTGGTATATTAAGAAAAGAAAGCAAGTGTTACTAACCATTCAGTGGTGAACGTTAGAGTTGAGCGAACACCTGGATGTTCGGGTTCGAGAAGTTCGGCCGAACTTCCCGGAAATGTTCGGGTTCGGGATCCGAACTCGACCCGAACTTCGCCCCAAACCCGAACCCCATTGAAGTCAATGGGGACCCGAACTTTTCGGCACTAAAAAGGCTGTAAAATAGCCCAGGAAAGGGCTAGAGGGCTGCAAAGGGCAGCAAAATGTAGGCAAATCCCCTGCAAACAAATGTGGATAGGGAAATGAATAAAAATAAAAATAAAATAAATTAAAATTAATCAATATGAATTGGAGAGAGGTCTCATGGCAGAGAATCAGGCTTCATGTCACCCACCACTGGAACAGGCCACTGTCAGATATTTAGGCCCCGGCACCCAGACAGAGGAGAGAGATCCCATAGCAGAGAATCAGGCTTCATGTCATAGCAGAGAATCAGGCTTCATGTCACCCACCACTGGAACAGGCCATTGTCAGATATTTAGGCCCACCCAGACAGGAGAGAGAGGTCCCATAGCAGGGAATCAGGCTTCATGTCATAGCAGAGAATCAGGCTTCACGTCACGCACCACTGGAACAGGCCATTGTCAGATATTTAGGGCCCGACACCAAGACAGAGGAGAGAGGTCCCATAGCAGAGAATCAGGCTTCATGTCATAGCAGAGAATCAGGCTTCGTATCACCCAACACTGGAACAGGCCACTGTCATATATTTTTAGGCCCTAGTACCCAGACAGAAGAGAGAGGTCCCATAGCAGAGAATCAGGCTTCATGTCACCCAACACTGAAACAGGCCACTGTCAGATATTTTTAGGCCCCGGCACCCAGACAGAGGAGAGAGGTCCCTTAGCAGAGATTCAGACTTCATGTCATAGCAGAGAATCATGCTTCATGTCACCCAACACTGGAACAGGCCACTGTCAGATATTTTTAGGCCCCGGCACCCAGACAGAGGAGAGAGGTCCCATAGCAGAGAATCAGACTTCATTTCATAGCAGAGAATCAGGCTTCATGTCACCCAACACTGGAACAGGCCACTGTCAGATATTTTTAGGCCCCGGCACCTCCAAGGCATAAAAGGCTAGCTCTGGCCACGTGGACAATTTGGAGACCCAGAAGTTGAATGGGGCCGAACCATCAGTCAGTACGTGGAGGGGTGTGCACACGTACTGTTCCACCATGTTCGTGAAATGTTGCCTCCTGCTAACACGTTGCGTATCAGGTGGTGGTGCAGTTAGCTGTGGCATGTTGACAAAACTTTTCCACATCTCTGCCAAGCTCACCCTGCCCTCAGAGGAGCTGGCCGTGGCACAGCTGCCTTGGCGACCTCTTGCTCCTCCTCTGCCTTGGCCTTGGGCTTCCGCTTGTTCCCCTGTGACATTTGGGAATGCTCTCAGTAGCGCGTCTACCAACGTGCGCTTGTACTCATGCATCTTCCTATCACGCTCCAGTGCAGGAAGTAAGGTGGGCACACTGTCTTTGTACCGTGGATCCAGCAGGGTGGCAACCCAGTAGTCCGCACACGTTATAATGTGGGCAACTCTGCTGTCGTTGCGCAGGCACTGCAGCATGTAGTCGCTCATGTGTGCCAGGCTGCCCAGAGGTAAGGACAAGCTGTCCTCTGTGGGAGGCGTATCGCCATCGTCCTGCGTTTCCCCCCAGCCACGCACCAGTGATGGGCCCGAGCTGCGTTGGGTGCCACCCCGCTGTGACCATGCTTCATTCTCATCCTCCTCATCCTTGTCCTCCTCGTCCTCCAGTAGTGGGCCCTGGCTGGCCACATTTGTACCTGGCCTCTGCTGTTGCAAAAAACCTCCCTCCGAGTCACATCCAAGAGACTGGCCTGAAAGTGCTAAAAATGACCCCTCTTCCTCCTCCTCCTCCTCCTGGGCCACCTCCTCTTCCATCATCGCCCTAAGTGTTTTCTCAAGGAGACATAGAAGTGGTATTGTAACGCTGATAACGGCGTCATCGCCACTGGCCATGTTGGTGGAGTACTCAAAACAGCGCAACAGGGCACACAGGTGAGGCGGTGAGCGGGAAGGCCAAAGTTACGCTGTAGCGCAGACAGGCGAGCAGCGGCAGGATGTGAACGCCGGAAGCGCGCACAGACGGCCCGCACTTTATGCAGCAGCTCTGACATGTCGGGGTAGTTGTGAATGAACTTCTGCACCACCAAATTCAGCACATGCGCCAGGCAAGGAATGTGCGTCAAACCGGCTAGTCCCAGAGCTGCAACGAGATTTCGCCCATTATCGCACACCACCAGGCCGGGCTTCAGGCTCACCGGCAGCAACCACTCGTCGGTCTGTTGTTCTATACCCCGCCACAACTCCTGTGCGGTGTGGGGCCTGTCCCCCAAACATATGAGTTTCAGAATGGCCTGCTAACGTTTACCACGGGCTGTGCTGAAGTTGGTGGTGAAGGTGTGTGGCTCACTGGATGAGCAGGTGGAAGAAGAGGAGGAGGAAGCCGAGTAGGAGGCAACAGGAGACAAAGAATGTTTACCTGCGATCCTTGGCGGCGGAAGGACGTGCGCCAAACAGCTATCCGCCTGGGGCCCAGCCGCCACTCCATTTACCCAGTGTGCAGATATAGGGAGATATAGCGTCCGTGGCCGTGCTTACTGGTCCACGTATTTGTGGTTAAGCGAACCTTGCCACAAATGGCGTTGCGCAGTGAACACTTGATTTTATCGGATACTTGGTTGTGCAGGGAAGGCACGGCTCTCTTGGAGAAGTAGTGGCAGCTGGGAACAACATACTGTGGGACAGCAAGTCTGTGTCCACCATCAGCAAATTGTTTGAAGAAGTGCCATGCCAGGGAACTCCTTGATGCTGCCTTTGGCGTGCTTGGTCCCAGATGGCAGCGGTCAGTAGCAGACGGAGTCTCTTGGCGGCGGGTGTTCTGCTTTTGCCCCCTGCTCCCTTTTTTGCTACGCTGTTGGCTCGGTCTCACCACTGCCTCTTCCTCCGAACTCTGAAAGTCAGTGGCACGACCTTCATTCCATGTGGGGTCTAGGACCTCATCGTCCCCTGCATCGTCTTCCACCCAGTTTTGATCCCTGACCTCCTGTTCAGTCTGCACACTGCAGAAAGACGCAGCAGTTGGCACCTGTGTTTCGTCATCATCAGAGATGTGCTGAGGTGGTATTCCCATGTCCTCGTCGTCAGGAAACATAAGTGGTTGTGCGTCAGTGCATTCTATGTCTTCCACCGCTGGGGAAGGGCTAGGTGGATGCCCTTGGGAAACCCTGTCAGCAGAGTCATACAGTAGTCAACAGCATAAGAGAGTGCTGCATAACTTGAGGCTCAGACAGTTTCCCTGATATGCATGGGGGTGATGTGACAGACTGATGGGCTTGGTTTTCAGGCGCCATCTGTGTGCTTTCTACAGAAGACTGGGTGGGAGATAATGTGAATGTGCTGGATCCACTGTCGGCCACCCAATTGACTAATGCCTGTACCTGCTCAGGCCTTACCATCCTTAGAACGGCATTGGGCCCCACCAAATATTGCTGTTAATTCTGGCGGCGACTGGGACCTGAGGTAGTTGGTTCACTAGGACGTGTGGCTGTGGCAGAATGGCCACGTCCTCTCCCAGCACCAGAGGGTCCACTGACACCACCAGGACCATGTCCGCGTCCGCGTCCCTTACTAGATGTTTTCCTCATTGTTACCGTTCACCACAATAAGAAAAAATTATTTGGCCCAATGTATTGAATTCAAATTCAGGCCTTTTTTTACAGACACCTAACACTATCTGGCTATCTATTTAGGTACCGTATTACATTAATACAGGCACAGCAGTAACAACAGATTTAGCTGAATATAAATTGTAGGCCTAGTATTTAGGCGCTGGATGACAGGTATACATTTTCGGACACAATTAGACTTGGAAATGCACGGTAGCATGTGAAGTTATTGAGGATGACCCTATCCGCACCTTCAATCTAATATACCCTTTTATGGATAGATTTAAAATTGGCTTGATACAGCAGAAACCACTGATTTAGGGAATTGCTAAGTTGGGTATTGTATTTCAACCCAGAACAAAAACTGTGCTTTGGCGGACACTAATTAACTTGACCAGCCACAGCAATAACCACAGATTTAGCTGAATATAAATTGTAGGCCTAGTATTTAGGCCCTGGATGACAGGTATACGTTTACGGACAGAATTAGATTTGGAAATGCACGGTAGCGTGTGAAGTTATTAAGGATGACCCTATCAGAACCTTCAATCTAATATACCCTTTTATGGATAGATTTAAAGTAGGTCTGATACAGCATAAACCACTGATTTAGGGAATTGCTAAGTTGGGAATTGTATTTCAACCCAGAACAAAAACTGTGCTTTGGCGGACACTAAATAACTTGACCTGCCACAGCAGTAATGACAGATTTAGCTCAATATAAATTGTAGGCCTATTATTTAGGCGCTGGATGACAGGTATACGTTTACGGAGAGAATTAGACTTGGAAATGCACGGTAGCATGTGAAGTTATTGAGGATGACCCTATCAGCACCTTCAATCTAATATACCCTTTTATAGATAGATTTAAAGTTGGCCTGATACAGCAGAAACCACTGATTTAGTGAATTGCTAAGTTGGGAATTGTATTTCAACCCAGAACAAAAACTGTGCTTTGGCGGACACTAAATAACTTGACCTGCCACAGCAGTAATGACAGATTTAGCTCAATATAAATTGTAGGCCTATTATTTAGGCGCTGGATGACAGGTATACGTTTACGGAGAGAATTAGACTTGGAAATGCACGGTAGCCAGGGCCGGTGCAAGAATTTTTGCCAACACAAGTGAAGCTACATTTTGGCGCCCCCCCCCCCCCCTCGCAGCTCACCTGGCCCTGGTCCCGTCTGCAGCAGCTGTCTTCTCCTCTGTGTGGTCCTGGTATCTTCTCTCTGCTTCAGACAATCGCTGGTTTGAAGACCGTATTTTTCGCCCTCTAAGACACACCTAGGTTTTGGAGGAGTATAATAATAAAATAAAAAAATTCCATTACACCTTATGTCAGACCAGCAATCAGACCCCCAATGTTATTCAGACCTCAGCTCACAGCCCCAATCAGACCCCCAATGTTAATCAGACCTCAGATCAGACCCCCTTGTCAGACATCAGCCCCCTATGTCAGCCATCATGCCGCCATGTCAGCCATTATCCCCCCATGTCAGCCATCAGCCCCCAAACATCATGCCCCCATGTAAGCCATCATGCCCCCATGTCAGCCATCAGCCCCCCATGTCACATTTCTCCCCCTCCATGTCAAATCACCCCGCTATCTCACATTTCTCCCCCTCCATGTCACATTTTTCCTACCTTTCCCAGGGTGCGCCCTAAGGCAGCCGCTTGGTCTGCCTTATGGTAGCACCGGCCCTGATGGTAGCGTGTGAAGTTATTGAGGATGACCCTATCCGCACCTTCAATCTAATATATCCTTTTATGGATAGATTTAAAGTTGGCCTGATACAGCAGAAACACTGATTTAGGGAAAACCCAGACTTTTACGAAAATGTTTGGGTTCGCTCATCCCTAGTGAACGTACATTGTTCCATAGACATTTTTGTGGTGCATTAAGAAAAAAAAAGTATGTCTAATTAGCCATGCAGCGGTGAATGCACATTGCTTCATAGACATTTTTCTGGTGTAATAATAATTTAAAAAAAGTGTGTGTTATTAGCCGTTTAGTGGTGAACATTCATTGTTTTATAGACATTTTTGTGGTGCATTAATAAGAAAAAAAGTACATCTAATTAGCCATTCAGTGGTGAACATACATTGTTTTTTTATAGACATTTTTGTGATGCATTAATAAGAAAAAAAGGACATCTAATTAGCCATTCAGCGGTGAACATACATTGTTTCATAGGCATTCTTCTGGTGTATTAACAGGGAAAATAAAGGGATTGTTATTAGCTTTATTGTGGTGAACGTACATTGTTTCATAGACATTTTTCTGCTGTATTAATAAGAAAAAAATGGGATTATTATTTGATGTTATGTGGTTATCGTACATTGTTTCATAGACATTTCTGTGGTGTATTAGTAAGAAAAAAAGGGTGTGTTATAAGCCATATTGCGGTGAACATACATTGTTTTATAGACTTTTTTGGTAGTAATAAGAAAAAATGGTGTGTTATTAGCCGTTTTGCAGTGAATGTACAAAGTTTCATAGACATGTTGAGGTGTAGTAATAAGAAAAAAAAGGGCAAGTTATTTGCCCTTTTGCGGTGAATGTATATTGTTTCATAGACATTTTTCTCGTGTACTAATAAGAAAAAAAACTACGTCTAATTAGCTGTTCAGCCGTGAACATACATTGTTTCATAAACATTTTTCTGGTGTATTAAGGAAAAAAAGTATGTCTAATTAGCCGTTCAGCAATAAACGAACATTGTTTCATAGACTTTTTTTGGTATATTAAAGGGGTTGTCCAGGTTCAGAGCTGAACCTGGACATCCCTCCATTTTCACCCCGGCAGCCCCCCTGACATGAGCATCGGAGCAGTTCATGCTCCGATGCTCTCCTTTGCCCTGCGCTAAATCGCGCACGGCAAAGGCATTTTTCTGAGTTCCGGTGACATACCGGGCTCTCTATGGGGCTGACAGGCAGCCCGGTGACGTCACCGGCACTGATGGGCGGGATTTGGCTCTGCCCTAGCCAGTAAAACGGCTAGGGCAGAGCTAAAGCCCGCCCCTCAGAGCCGGTGACGTCACCGAACACACTGCTGGGCGGAAGTTACCGCCCGGCAGTGTGTTATTGAAAACACAAGAGCCTGTGCCCTGCGCGATCTAGCGCAGGGCACGGGAGCGCATCGGAGCATGAGATGCTCCGATGCCAGGCTCAGGAGGGCTGCCGGGGTGAAAATAAGGGTATGTCCGGGTTCAGCTCTGAACCCGGACAACCCCTTTAATAAGAAAGAAAAGGCATGTTATTAGCCGTTTTGCGGTGAATGTATATTGTTCGATAGACATATTTTGGTATATAAATAAGACAAAAAGGGTGTGTTGCTGTTTTGCGGTGAACGTACATTGTTTCACAGACATTTTTTTGGTGTATTTAGAATAAAAGAGTACGTCTGATTAGCCATTCAGAGATAAACAAACATTGTTTCATAGACATATTTGGAGTGTATTAACCCCTTAGGGACATATTTGGAGTGTATTAACCCCTTAGGCTCAGGAGGGCTGCCGGGGTGAAAATAAGGGTATGTCCGGGTTCAGCTCTGAACCCGGACAACCCCTTTAATAAGAAAGAAAAGGCATGTTATTAGCCGTTTTGCGGTGAATGTATATTGTTCGATAGACATATTTTGGTATATAAATAAGACAAAAAGGGTGTGTTGCTGTTTTGCGGTGAACGTACATTGTTTCACAGACATTTTTTTGGTGTATTTAGAATAAAAGAGTACGTCTGATTAGCCATTCAGAGATAAACAAACATTGTTTCATAGACATATTTGGAGTGTATTAACCCCTTAGGGACACAGCCTTATTTCACCTTAGGACCAGGCCATTTTTTGCAAATCTGACCAGTGTCACTTTAAGTTGTGATAACTTTAAAACGCTTTGACTTATCCAGGCCATTCTGAGATTGTTTTTTCATCACATTTTGTACTTCATGACACTGGTAAAATGAAGTCAAAAAAAAATTTTTTTTTGCATTAATAAAATACCTAATTTATAAATAAATTGGGAAAGATGTGCAAATTTCTAAGTTTTAGTTTCTCTACTTCTGTAATACATAGTAATACCTCTAAAAATTGTGATAACTTTACATTCCCCATATGTCTACTTCATGCTTGAATTATTTGGGGAATTATATTTTATTTTTGGGGGATGTTACAAGGCTTAGAAGTTTGGAAGCAAATCTTGAAATTTTTAAGAAATTTTCAAAAACCCAATTTTTAGGGACCAGTTTAGATCTGAAGTCACTTTGTGAGGCTTATATAATAGAAACCACCCAAAAATGACCCCATTCTAGAAACTACACCCCTCAAGGTATTCAAAACTGATTTTACAAACTTTGTTAACCTTTTAGGTGTTGCACAAGAGTTATTGGCAAATGGGGATGGAATTTGAGAATTACATTTTTTTGCCTAATTTTCCATGTTAACCCATTTTTTTCACTAACAAAGCAAGGGTTAACAGCCAAACAAGACTGTATTTTTATTGCCCTGACTCTGCCATTTACAGAAACACCCCATATGTGGCCGTAAACTACTGTACGGCCACACAGCGGGGCGTAGAGTGAAAGGTGCGCCGTTTGGTTTTTGGAAGGCAGGTTTTGCTGGACTGGTTTTTTGACACCATGTCCCATTTGAAGCCCCACTGATGCAACCTAGAGTAGAAACTCCATAAAAGTGACCCCATCTAAGAAACTACACCCCTCAAGGTATTTAAAACTGATTTTACAAACTTTGTTAACCCTTTAGGTGTTGCACAATATTTAATGGAAAATAGAGATACAATTTCAAAATGTCACTTTTTTGGCAGATTTTCCATTTAAAAATTTTTTTTTTTCCAGTTACAAAGCAAGGGTTAACAGCCAAACAAAACTCATTATTTATGGCCCTGATTCTGTAGTTTACAGAAACACCCCATATGTGGTTGTAAACTGCTGTACAGGCACACGGCAGGGCGCAGAAGGAAAGGAATGCCTTACGGTTTTTGGAAGGCAGATTTTACTGGACTGGTTTTTTGACACCATGTCCCATTTGAAGCCCCTGTGATGCACCCCTAGAGTATAAACTCAAAAAAAGTGACCCCATTTTAGAATCTACGGGATAGGGTGGGATTTTTGTGGGCACTAGTTTAGGGTACATATGATTTTTGGTTGCTCTATATTATACTTTTTGTGCGGCAAGGTAACAAGAAATAGCTTTTTTGGCACAATTTTTTATTTTTTTATTTACAACATTCATCGGACAGGTTAGATCAGGTTGTCACGGATGCGGTGATACCTAATATGTATACAATTTTTTCTATTTATGTAAGTTTTACACAATGAATTCATTTTTAAAACAAAAAAATGTTTTAGTTTCTCCATAGTCTAAGAGCCATAGTTTTTTTCAGTTTTTGGGCGATTATCTTAAGTATGGTCTCATTTTTTGCGGGATGAGATGATGGTTTGATTGGCACTATTTTAGGGTGCATATGACTTTTTGATTGCTTGCTATTACACATTTTGTGACGTAAGATGACAAAAAATTGCTTTTTTTACACCGTTTTTATTTTTATTTTTTTTACGATGGTCACCTGAGGGGTTAGGTCATGTGATATTTTTATAGAGGCGGTCGATACGGACACTGCGATACCTAATATGTATACTTTTTTTATTTATGTAAGTTTTACACAATGATTTCATTTTTGAAACAAAAAAAATCATGTTTTAGTGTTTCCATAGTCTAAGAGCCATAGTTTATTCAGTTTTTGGGCGATTATCTTGGGTAGGGTATGATTTTTGCCGGATGAGATGACTGTTTGATTGTTACAAATTTTGGCGTACATGCAACTTTTTTGAATACTTTTATTACCTTTTTTGGGAAGTAAGGTGGGCAAAATTTCATTTTCATCATAGTTTTTTTTTATGGCGTTCACCATTCAGGTAAAGTAACATGACCGTTTAATAGATCAGGTCGTTATGGACGCGGCGATACCAAACATGTGTAGGGAATTTTATTTTTTTTCATTTTTAATCAGTGATAAATGTGTTTTATGATTTTTACTTTATTTATTTTTACCCAGACCCACTTGGTTCTTGAAGATCCAATGGGTCTGATGTCTGTATAATACAGTACAGTACACTATATAAGGTACTGTACTGTATTTTACTTACACTTTGTCTGAGCAGATCTATGCCTTTAGCACAGATCTGTTCAGAGCCATGGACAGCAGGATGCCTGAGAAGGTGTCCTGTTGCCATGGGAACCTTCCCCGTCTGCTCAGTAGTGGCCAGAACTGTGCAGACGGGGACGGGTAAGGACGGGGCTGTCGGGGGGCTGTCTGGGGGCTCTCTCCCTCTCCATCGGGGGGCTGCAAAGGCATAGCAGCCCCCTGATGGGAGAGGGAGGGAGCTCCCTGAGCTGTTAACTTTTTTCTATACAGTAGTCCGTACGGACCGCGGTATGGAAAGGGTTAAACGGCTGACATCGCGGCAAAGATGTCAGCCGTTTATACCAGGGTGTCAGCAATGTGCTGACACCCTGGTATACCCACTAGACGCCAACGATTATTCAAGGGGAGGCAGGCGGGGGATCGCAATCCCGCCTGCCGCACTACCCGCCTCCCGCACCGCCCGCACCGCCCGCAACCCTCCTCCTGCACCTCCCACCGGGCTCAAATCACTCAGGGGTGCAGGGGGGGGGGAGATAAAGGCATATTTTTGGAATGCTAAGGTTTCTGATTCCCGTGGTCAGGGACCGCGGGGATCAGAAACTGCAGAAATCGCCGACCTTCCCGGGCATTTCGCCTAGGTGTCTGCTCAATCATTTAAGGCGTCACCGAGTTCCGATAACTGCCAGCCGCACGGCAGTGATCGAAAATACACAGGGTGTACATGTACGCCTTGTGTTCTTAAGTACCAGGACACAAGGGCGTACCTGTACGCCCTATGTCCTTAAGAGGTTAATTTAAAAAAAGGGGCTTGTTATTAACCGTTTTGAGGTGAACACACATTGTTTCATAGACATTTTTGTGGTGTAATAATAATAAAAAAAGGGTGCATTATTAGCCGCTTTGCAGTGAACGCACATTGTTTCATAGACATTTTTCTGGTGTATTAAGAAAAGTATGTCAAATTAGACGTTTAGCGATAAACAAATATTATTTCATAGACATTTTTGTGGCGTATTAATAAGAAATAAAGGGCATGTTATTATCCGTTTTGCGGTGAACGCACATTGTTTCATAGATATTTTTCTGGTGTATTAATTTGAAAAAAAAGGGTGTGTTATTAGCTGTTTTGCAGTGAACGTACATTGTTTCACAGACATTTTTCTGGTTTATTAAGAAAAAAGAGTAGGTCTAATTAGTAGTGTTGAGCGAGCATGCTCAGCTGAACTGCTGTTCAGTTCGAGCATCGCTATGCTCGGCAGATCCAAGTACTTTGGGTGCTTGAGTACAATCTAATAAAATAGAAGTCAATAGGAGAACCCCAGGCACCCCCTGCTCGGAAGAGAAGAGAATGGCTGGTTCATAAAAAAGGTTAGAAATTGATGAAAACCCCATCAAAATGGTTTGGAAACAGCATTAAGAGGATAGCTGGATGCATCTTAGACTCCTTTTATGTACGACATAAAATAGACAACCACACAAAGGCTATATGCCAAAAGCTAGGTATATGCAAGCCATCAATCTATCCATGAGACAGATGACATATCAACATACCTTACAATGGCAGCCTTGTGCATTATGAGATATTACAAACCAGTTCTCATGTGAATAAGAACCAGAAAACCTCTAAGTTATTTTGCATCTGTTGGATGGCTTGGGTGGACCTGCACACCTAGATCAATATCATTAGGGCAACAAAAAGTTTTCTGATTTTCCTAACATTATATTCAATAACCTTTCTATACAGTTTTGTCATGTAAAAACGAATTTGCATAAACATGGGCATATGGGAAATAAATGCAAATGAGCAGAATATGCCTTGTTTTTCAGGTGTCATAAGACTATGAAAACCAATAGATGGTGCTATAGAGTTATGAACAGCGCCATCTATTGGTTTTGCAGTCTTATGACCAGTGAAGACTAATAGTTTTGTCAGAAGACTATGAAATAAATGGATTGTGCTGTTCATAATTTAATGGCACCATCTATTGGTTTCATAGTCTTCTGACAAGCTTATTAGTGTAGCCTTTTGCATGGAAAATTCTCAATACAAATTATCTACACCAGGATGATATCTGACACTGGGAAAGCTGAGTAGTAACTCACAACAAATATTCTATTCACAAATTTTTATTGAAAAATTTTCATGCAAAAGGCTACATTAATAAGCTTTTCATAAGACTTATAGTCTAATATTCTTGTCAGAAGACTATGAAACTAATAGAAGGCGTTATTGAGTTATGAACAGTGCCAACTATTGGTTTTTATAGTCTTCTGATAAAACTATTAGTCTACTCTTGTCATAAGACTGTAAAACCAATAGCTGGCATTGCTCATAACTTAATAGTGCCATCTATTGGTTTTCATAGTCTTATGACAGCTGAAAAACATGGCAGATTCTTCTCATTTGCATGTATTTCCCATTTGCTCACGTTTATGCAAATGAGTTTTTACATAACAAAACTGTATAGAAAGGTTATTTAATACTATGTTAGGACAATCAGAAAACTATTTGTCGCCCTAATGATATTGATCTAGGTGTGCAGGTCCACCCAAGCCATCCAACAGATGCAAAATAACTTTGAGGTTTACTGATTCTCAGTCAGATGAGAGCTGGTTTGAAATATCTCATAGTGCACAAGGCTGCCATTGTAAGGTATGCTGGCTGTTATCTGTCTCATGGATAGATTGATGGCTTGCACATACCTGGCTTTTGGCACATAACCTATGTGTGATTGTCTATTTTATGTTGTACATAATAGGAGTCAAAGATGCATCCAGCTATCCTCCTAATGCTGTTTCCAAACCATTTTGATGGGTTTTCCATCAATTTCTAACCTTTTTTTGATAAACCAGACACCCTCTTCTCTTCTGAGCAGGGGGTGCCTGGGGTTTTCCCATTGACTTACATTGTGCTCGGGTGCTCGGTAGAACACACGAGCACTCAACACTACTAATTAGCCATTCAGCTGTGAACTTAAATTGTTCTAAAGACATTTTTGTGGTGTATTAAAAAGAAAAAAAAGTACGTCTGATTAGCTGTTCAGCGGTGATCATACATTGTTTCATAAACATTTTTGTGGTGTCTTAATAAGAAAAAAAACTTACATTGTTTTATAGACATTTTTCTGGTGTATTAAGGAAACAAAGTCTGTCTGTTTAGCTTGTTATTAGCTGTTCAGCGATAAATAGACATTATTTCATAGACATTTTTATAGTGTATTATTAAGGAAAAAAAGGGTGTGTTATTAGCCGTTTGCGATACACGCACATTGTTTCACAGACATTTTTGAAGTGTATTAATAAGAAAAAAAGGGCTTGTTATTAGCCGTTTTGCGGTGAAGATACATTGTTTCATAGGCATTTTTGTGGTGTATTAATAATTTAAAACAGGGTGTGTTATTAGTCATTTTGCGGTGAACATAATTACTTCATAGACATTTTTGGAGTGTATTAATAATAAAAAAAGGGCGTGTTATTAGCCATTTTGCAGTGAACGTACATTGCTTCATAGACATTTTTCTGGTGTATTAAGGAAAAAAAGTTTGTCTATATAGCCGTTCAGCGATGAACAAACATTGTTTCACAGACATTTTTGTGGTGCATTAATAAGAAAAAAAAGGCGTGTTATTAGTCATTTTGCGGTGAACGCATATTGTTTCATAGACTATTTTTGGTGTATTAATAAGAAATAAAGGCATGCTATTAGCCGTTTTGCAGTCAACATACATTGTTTCATAGACATTTTTATGGTGTATTAATAAGAAAAAAAAACATGTGTTATTAGCCATTTAGCAGCGAACAAACATTGTTTCATAGACTTTTTTGAAATGTATTAATAAGAAAAAATGGACGTGTTATTAGTCGTTTTGCGGTGAACGTACATTGTCTTTTAGAAATTTTCTGGTGTATTAAGGAAAAAAAGTGTGTCTAATTAGACGTTGAGCGATGAATGGACATTGTTTCATAGACATTTTTGTGGTGTATTAATAAGAAAATAAGGGCGTGTTATTAGCCGTTTTGCGGCGAACGTACATTGTTTCATAGACATTTTTGTGGTGTATAATTAAGAAAAAAAGGGCGTGTTATTAGCCATTTTATGGTGAGAGTACATTGTTTTATAGACATTTTTCTGGTGTATTAATAAGAAAAAAAAGGGCGTGTTATTAGCCATTCAGCGGTGAACATACATTGTTTAATAGACATTTTTGTGGTGTATTAATAAGAAATAAACGGCATGTTATTAGCCATTTGGCTTTTATTTTACAGTATTTTAGACAGACAAGTTACGGGCCCTTTAAAGGGAACAGGCAGTGGCCCAATTTTTTCAGGCACAGGCAGAAGTAGCATCAGGAGAAGGGGGTGGCAGAAGTAGACACAGCGAGAGGACTGAACTTCCAGTGTCATCTAGCAGTCGTGTCTTGACCAGCAACCCAGTAGAGATGTCCCGATAGCTGCTTCGCGTTCGCGGCAGCGGGCTAACATATGCGATGTTCGGTCCGCCCCATTTGTCATCATCGAGCAAACATTGACCCTGTACCTCACAGTCAGCAGACACATTCCAGCCAATCAGCAGCATACCCTCCCTCCCAGACCCTCCCACCTCCTAGCAAAAAGCAAGGACAGCATCCATCTTAGATTCATTTGGAAGCTGCAGTGTTAGTGAGAGCAGGGACAGTGCAGCTGCTGCTGATTTCATAGGGAAATCGATAGCTAGGCCAGTGAATTCAGTATCCACTACAGTCCTGAAAGACTCATCTGATCTGCTGTAAGGACAGCGTCCTGACAGCACCCCAAAAAACCCTTTTTAGGGCTAGTACAACATCAGTCTGCTTTTTTTTTGTTTGTTTCTCTGTAATGTAATTGCAGTTGCCTTCCAGCGGGTGTGTATACTGTGCCCACTACTGCCAGTGCCACCACTCATATCTGGTATCACAGTAGCTTGCATTTAAAAAAATTAAATTAAATTTTTCACTGTAATATAATTGCAGTTGCCTGCAAGCATGCCCACTACTGCCAGTGCCACCACTCATATCTGGTATCACAGTAGCTTGCATTTAAAAAAATTAAATTAAATTTTTCACTGTAATATAATTGCAGTTGCCTGCAAGCGTGTGTGTCAGGCCTACAGCGTATACTGTGCCCACTACTGCCAGTGCTCAGTGCCACCACTCATATCTGGTGTCACAGTAGCTTGCATTTAATAAAAAAAAACAAAAAACTTTTTTCACTGTAAGATAATTGCATTTGCCTGCAAGCGTGTGTGTCAGGCCTACAGCGTGTACTGTGCCCACTACTGCCAGTGCCCAGTGCCACCACTCATATCCGGTGTCATAGTAGCTTGCACGCATAGTACAACTAATCGGAAAAAAATGACAGGCAGATGCAGGCCACCCCGCAGGGGCCGTCGCGGTCGTGGTGCTGTGATTTCCTTTGGCCCTAGAATAATGCCCAGTGTTCAGAGGCCACGTACCCTGAACTCAAAAAGTTCTGAGGACATAGTTGACTGGCTAACACAGGACACCCAATCTTCTACAACTTCCGCTCAGAACCTTGACGCACCATCCTCCTTCAGCTCAGCTTCGGGCACCTCTCAAGTTACCACTCACCCGCCTGCCGCCAACACTAGCACCACAGCTGCTTCACTTGATCTGTCAGAGGAGTTATTTACACATCAATTGGAAGAAATTAGTGATGCACAACCATTATTGCCAGAGGATGTAGATAACAGGTATATTTCTTAGTCAGGCAGCATTACACACATGGACGTACGGTGTGATGATGATGATGTTGTACCCGCTGCTGCTTCCTTTGCTAAGTTGTCAGATACAAGTGAAGCGGTTGATGATGACGATGTGTCCGTGGATGTCACGTGGGTGCCCGCTCGAAGAGAAGAAGAACAGGGGGAAAGTTCAGATGGGGACACAGAGAGGAGGAGGAGACGAGTTAGAAGCAGGGGGAGGTCGTCACAAGGAGCTAGTGGCACAGTCAGACATCATGTATCGGCACCCAAGGTCAGCCAGACAGCACGCCAATCGACGCATGCTGTTGCCACCACCAGAATGCCGTCATTGCAAAGCTCAGCAGTGTGGCATTTTTTTTGTGTGTCTGCCTCTGATAACAGCAATGCCATTTGCAACCTGTGCCAAAAGAAACTGAGTCGTGGGAAGTCCAACACCCACCTAGGTACAACTGCTTTGCGAAGCACATAATGACGAGTACAAGCAGCACACAAACTCAAAGCCATCATCCTCCTCCTGGTCCAGCATCTTCAGCCACGTCAACCATTGCTGTCCTCCTTGCCCCCTCTCAACCACCTGCCACTCCGCCTCTCGCCTTGAGCAGTTCCTGCTCATCTGCCTACAGTCAGGTGTCTGTCAAGGAAATGCTTGAGCGTAAGAAGCCAATGTCACAGAGTCACCCTCTTGGCCGGCGTCTGACAGCTGACTTGTCGGAACTCTTAGCCCGCCAGCTTTTACCATACAAGCTGGTGGAGTCTGAGGCCTTCAAAAAATTTGTAGCTATTGGGACACCGCAGTGGAAGGTACCCGTACAAAATTTCTTTTCACAAAAGGCAATCCCCAACCTGTACTCTATTGTGGAAAAGGAAGTCATGGCATGTCTGGCACACAGTGTTGGGGCAAGGGTCTATCTGACCACTGATACCTGGTCTGCAAAGCACGGTCAGGGCAGGTATATCACGTACACTGCGCATTGGGTAAACCTGCAAACGGCTGTCAAGCATAGAATAAATGGCTCTGCAGAGCTGTTGGTGACACCGCCACGACTTGCAGGCAGGCCTGCTGCCACCTCCTCTACTCCTCCTACTCCATCCTCTTTGCTAACCTCCTCGGCTGAGTCCTCTTCTGCTGCTGCGTCTTGCTCCACATCAACTGCACCCCCCCAGCTCCCCAGGGGCTATTCCACATTCCGGATACGACAGTGTCACGGTGTCTTGGGGGTGACTTGCCTGAAAGCAGAGAGTCTCACCGGACCAGCACTTCTGTCCGCCCTGAACATACAGGTGGATCGGTGGCTGACTCCGCACCAACTGGAGATTGGCAAAGTGGTGTGTGACAATGGAAGCAATTTGTTGGCGGCATTGAATTTGGGCAAGTTGTCACATGTGCCGTGCATGGCACATGTGTTGAATCTCATCGTACAACGCTTTGTGTCTAAGTACCCAGGCTTGCAGGATGTCCTCAAGCAGGCCAGGAAGGCGTGTGGCCATTTTAGGCGTTCCTACACGGCCATGGCACACTTTTCAGATATTTAGAGGTGAAACAACATGCCAGTGAGGCACTTGATTTGCGACAGCCCGACACGTTGGAATTCAACACTCCTAATGTTTGACTGCCTGCTCCAACATGAAAAAGCAGTCAACGAGTATTTGTATGACCGGGGTGCTAGGACAGCCTCTGCGGAGCTGGTTATTTTTTTGCCACGTTACTGGACGCTCATGCGCAATGCCTGTAGGCTCATGCATCCTTTTGAGAAGGTGACAAACCTAGTCAGTCGCACCAAAGGCACCATCAGCGACATCATCCCATTTGTTTTCTTCCTGGAGAGTGCCCTGCGAAGAGTGCTGGATCAGGCCGTAGATGAGCGTGAAGAGGAAGTGGTCACCATCACCACCAGAAACAGCCTTATCAGCATCGCTTGTTGGACCTGCGGCAACGCTGGAAGAGGAGTCTGAGGAAGAGGAGTCAGAGGAGGAATGTGGCTTTGAGGAGGAGGAAGACCAACCACAGCAGGCATCCCAGGGTGCTTGTTGTCACCTATCTGGTACCCGTGGTGTTGTACATGGCAGGGGGGAAGAACAGATCTTCAGTGAGATCAGTGAGGACGAGGAACGGGACATGAGTAGCTCGGCATCCAACCTTGTGCAAATGTGGTCTTTCATGCTGTTGTGCCTGTTGAAGGACCCTCGTATAAAAAAGATGAAGGAGAACGACCTGCACTGGGTGGCCATGCTACTAGACCCCCGGTATAAGCAGAAAGTGCCTGAAATGTTACCGAATTACCGGAAGTCGGAAAAGATGCAGCAGTTCCAAAACAAGTTAAAAAGTATGCTTTACACAGCGTATAAGGGTGATGTCACAGCACAACGGGAATCTAACAAGGGAAGAGGTTAAAGTAATCCTCCTCCTACCACGACCACGCTGGCAAGGACAGGACGCTTTACAGACGTTTTGTTGATGGAGGAAATGCAGGGCTTTTTAAGTCCTACGCATCGCCACAGCCCTTCGGGGTCCACCCTCAGAGAATGACTCGACCGACAAGTAGCAGACTACCTCGCCTTAACTGCAGATATCGACACTCTGAGGAGCGATGAACCCCTTGACTACTGGGTCTGCAGGCTTGACCTGTGGCCTGAGCTATCCCAATTTGCAATAGAACTTCTGGCCTGCCCCGCTTCAAGTGTCCTGTCAGAAAGCACCTTCAGTGCAGCAGGAGGTATTGTCACTGAGAAGAGAAGTTGCCTAGGTCAAAAAAGTCTAGATTACCTCACCTTTATTAAGATGAATGAGGCATGGATCCCGAAGGAACTAATAGTGGGCGATACATTTGACTAAAAAAGGCCTGATGAGATGAGATGCCTTGGGCTAAAACACGCTGCTGTATTTTATCTCTGCATGCCGGATGACTTGCGTGATTTCTCTGCCACCAACTAGGGTTCAAGCCGCAATGTTTTAGTGCACTTTCTGCCTGGAAAACATCAATTTTTCCAGCTGCAACAATACCTAATTTTCCAGGCATGTTTACATGCCTAATTTTTCTGGCCTCTGGTGCTGCAATGTGGCTGCAAAAACAAACAAATAAAAAGGCACATATATGTGTTTCAATTCCTCTTCGTGATCGTTATCTTGTTGTGGTAAAGGGGCTTGCGTATCACAATGAAGTGATCACCTCTATGAGTGTGTTGGCAATGTCAATGTTGGCACACCCCAGATGATAAGGTCGTTGCTTCATTGTGAACAGACCAAAAGTGATTGGCTGGATAATTTTGCATAGAAAAAACATTAATTTTCTTTGTGATCCTCTAAGGTGATCATTAAAGCCTACTAGGCCAACAATGGGCCCATACTGCAGAATCATTGTTTTCTGGGTCACTTAACTGTCACTGAACTACCTCAGCACAACCATAAGCTTTGAAAAAACGCCATTGCCTACAATCTCCCAAACGTGCGCACGAGCACAGTCATCATCACTACACCAAGATTGATGCGTAGAGGAATAAAATTTACGTCATGATTGTGTCAACTATTGACAACTCTTTGCGGTTGTCTAAACTCTATTCCATACACGTCCCCTGGTAGGGGACATAACAGGGATTAAACTGATTGGAATAGTACTACTTCACATACCACTCATATCGGGTAGCACAGTACATTGCACAGCGCACGCACAGTGCCCCAAATTGGAAGTAAGAGGACCAACCAAGCATCTTTTTCCATCTCCCGGTTCCTAAAATCTATTCCATACACGTCCCCTGATAGGAGACAAAACAGAGATTCAACTGGTAAGAACAGATTTTTTTTTATAAAAAAAAAAAAAAAAGAGTACAGCTTCAGCGGAGCTCTGTATTTTTTGGCCGTGTTACTGAACGCTCATGCACAATGGCTGTTGGCTCATGCGTCCTTTTGCGGAGGTGACAAACCTGGTCAGTCAAACCCAAGGCAACATCATCGACCTCATCCCATATGCATTTTTTCTGGATCGTGCCCTGCGAAGAGTGCTGGATCAGGCCGTAGATGAGCATGAAGAGGTAGAGTTGTGGTCACCATCACCACCAGAAACAGCCTTGTCATCGTAGATTGCTGGACCTGCGGCAACGCAGAGAGAGGAGTCTGAAGAAGAGGAGTCAGAGGAGGAAGGTGGCTTTGAGGAGGTGGAAGACCAACCACAGCAGGCATCCCAGGGGGCTTGTCACCTTTCGGGAACTCTTGGTGTTGTACGTGGCTGGGTGGAGGAAGAGACCTTCAATGACGTCAGTGAGGACAAGGAATGGGACATGGCTAGCTTGGTATCCAACCTTGTGCAAATGGGGAGTTTGCGGTTGTTTGCGGTGCGTTAAACGGGGAGTTTGGTCATAGTTTGGTCTGTCACTGTGAAGCAGGCACAACCCTTACACTACCTGATTGATACAACATCATACCTGATGTTTTAAAGCATGTTATTCCAAACAATTTAGGAATGTTAGGTGATTTATGCCCTTTATGGATTAAAACCTGACTCTGCATCAACTACACAATTTTCCATGGGAGTTTTGCCATGGATCCCCCTCCGGCATGCCACAGTCCAGGTGGTAGTCCCCTTGAAACAACTTTTCATTCACTATTGTGGCCAGAAAGAGTCCCTGTGGGTTTAAAAATTTGTCTATGGCGGTTCGCCCTTTCGCGAACAGTTGCTGAAATTCGCGTTCGCCATTCGCAAATGGAAAATTTTATGTTCGCAACATCTCTACAACCCAGTGGTGCTTGATTGGTTGACTCGTCTTTGACTTTTTCGCAAGTGACATCAGACACCCCCAGCCAAGTGTCAGTGAGTTCTTCTGACACAACATTTAGTTGGCAAAGGCAGGGAGCAGGTCCTGTGCCCCCAACTGTTCTCAAACTGCTTCTGTCATTTTCGGTTTACTCAGCGTAAGAAGCATTACATTCCATAGTGTCATCTCCACTTTTCAGCGAGGTCGAGCTACTAGAGGACAGTCATCAGCGACTGCCCAGCCAACATCTGGAGTAGACATCTGCCGCTTCCTCCGGTAGACAGGTAAGTAGTGATGATGAGAGTTGCGTGGGAGCTGGTGTTGCAAGCGGTCAGGCTCCTGGCCCTGAGACCGTTGAGGAGCACATCAGTCATGTGCAGAAAGTAGCGGATGATGATGATGATGTAAACAATTGCACTTGGGAAGAAGGGGCTTCATCATCAGGAGAAGAAGGTGTCAGCTTGCACATTAGGCAGTGGCTGAGCCAGCAAGGTTGTAGTGTGGCCTTGAGTCCGCAGGGTGGCAGCAGTGGGAGGTCAGGAGCCAAATGTGCCCGGGGTAGACGGCCTGCTTTGCAGGAGCCTATCTGCCCGGAAAGTAGCTGTGCAGAGTTTAATGGAGGCAGCGGTAGCAGGCAGTTATTGCGGAGTGTTGGGGGGCAAAATGCCATACTTGGCGGTCTGGCAGTTTTTTTTCAAGCCGCCCTAGGAGGTAAACATGGCCATTTGCTGAATCTGTGGGCAGAAGGTGAAGCGTGGCCAGGGTGCCAATGTTGCATCCATGCGTCAACATATGCAGTGTCACCATGAAGTGGCCTGGGAGAACCATTGTACTAATGTAGTGGTACATCCTGCCGCAACAACTGCTGCCTCACCCAGTGGCCCGCACCCCTTTTTCACAAGTCAAGGCTTTACCACCTCAGCCAAAGGGAGCTGTCTGTCCTTCCCATCATCTAATGGTCTTGATGCTCCTGCTCCTCATCCTCCTACTCCTCATCAGTCATTTAGTCAGCAATCGATCAGCGAAGCGCTTGCCAAGAGACATCACCATGTGTGCACTAATCCAATGGCGCAGAAGCTGAATGTGCTCCTGACCAAGTTGATGGTGCTGCAGTCCCTCCCTTTACAAGTGGTGGACTCTGCACCTTTCAGAGAAATAATAGCTTGTACCGAACCGAGGTGGAGAGTCCCAAGCTTTTATTTATTTGCGTAAAAGTAGTCCCAACCCTGCCCATCTATGTTGAACAGAAAGCGGGCCAGTCCTTGAGCCTGTCGGTGTCCGCCAAAGTGCACGGCAGCACTGACATTTGGAGCTGTAACTACAGTCAAGGACAATATATGTCCCTTATGGCCCACTGGGTAAATATGGTTCCTGCCCAGCCACACCAGCAACTTGGTTAAGTAACGCCTCTGCCGCTTCCACATTCTCACGCCATTGGTCCTGTGACAATATCCACCTCTGCCGCCTCATACTCTCATACTCCACTGTATGCTCAGCCTCCACTGCTCCGCCAGCATACCACATGTGCAGGGCATGGCGGTGTCATGCTGTTTTGCACCTAATTTGCCTGGAGGAACAAAGTCAACACGGGAGGAACTGCTCTGTGTCCTTCATCAAGAAATAGAATCTTGGCTTTCTTCTCGACAACTCAAAATTGTAACCATGGTCACCAACGATGGAAAGAACATGGTGTTGGCGCTGCTTCAATGTCTTCTTGGTGGGGGGAGTGGGGAGGCAGAAGCAGTTCCAGCTCTATCAGCAGCAACTTAAGTCTAGAATCGCTGATGAGCAGGTTTCTTCACCTGCCTACTGAAGAAACTACTCACCAGCTTCAGCAGCTAGACATGGAGCAGAACCTGAACCAGCAGGTGGTGGTATACTTGGTCAGCACCTTGCCACCCGACACTAAAGATCCGCTGGACTACTGATTTGTGGCCACAACTGGCCAAGTTTTCACTGGAAAAAGCTGTCCTGCCTGTCCAGTAGTGTGGCATCAGAGCGGGTGTTTAGTGTGGCGGGGGCCATAGTTACCCCAAGGAGAACTGTCAAAATGTGGAGAAACTGATCTTTGTGAAGATGAATCAGGCGTAGATCAGCCAGGATTTCCACACACCAGTCCCTAAATGATCAGACTAGATCAGGGATCAGGAAACTCTGGCGCTCCATCTGTTGTGAAACTACAACTCCCATTATGCACACTTGCTCTGCTCTTCATAGAAATAGAGCATGCTGGGAATTGCAGTTTCACACCAAATGGAGTGCTAAAGGCTGCTGATTTCTGGACTTGATCATCCATTGTGCCACACCCAAACTTTGTCAAATGAGACCTGTTTCTTCTGGCTACTTGCTTCAGAAACTATTCTGATCATCCTACTGCCACCCACCATCACCAGCTGGTACTGGTATTGCCCCCCACCTCTCCACTCTGTCACTTAGCCACTCTGTGGTCCCCTCATGCTGCTGCCCAGGAGCAATGGGCCACTCTGTGGTATCCTCATGCTGCGGCTGCTGCTACCTCACCACTCTGTGGTCTCCTCATACTGCTGCCAACTCACCACTCTATGGTCTCCTCATGCTGCTGCAACCTCACCACTCTGTGGTCTCCTCATGCTGCCGCCAAATCAACACTATGTCAATGGGCCAATCTGTGGTCTTCTCATGCTGCAGCTACCTCACCATTCTGTCACTGGGCCATTCTGTGGTCTCTTCATGCTGCAGCTACCTCACCATTCTGTCACTGGGCCATTCTGTGGTCTCTTCATGCTGCTGCCACCTCACCACTCTGTCACTGGACCACTCTGTGGTCTCCTCATGCTGCTGCCAACTCACCACTCTTTGGTCTCCTCATGCTGCTGCTACCTCACCACTTTGTGGTATCCTCATGCTGCTGCCAACTCACCACTCTGTGGTCTACTCATGCTGCTTCAACATCACCACTCTGTTCTCTCCTCATGCTGCTGCCACCTTACCACACTGTGGTCTTCTCATGCTGTTGCCACCTCACCACTCTGTCACTGGGCCACTCTGTGGTCTCCTAATGCTGCTCCCTCGCCATTCTGTGGTCTCCTCATGCTGCTGCAACCTCACCATTCTGTCACTGGGCCACTCTGTGGTCTCCTCATGCTGCTCCTACCTCACCACTCTGTCACTGGGCCACTCTGTGGTCTCCACAAGCTGCTGCTACCTCACCACCCTGTGATATACTCATTCTGCTGCCACCTCACCACTCTGTGGTCTCCTCATCCTGCTGCCACCTCAACACTATGTCAAGGGGCCATTCTGTGGTCTCCTCATGCTGATGCTATCTCACCACTCTGGTGTCTCCTCATGCTTCTGCCACCTCACCAGTTTGTAGTTTCCTCATGCTGCTTCAACATCACCACTCTGTGGTCTCCTCATGCTGCTGCCACCTTACCACTCTGTGGTCTTCTCATGCTGCTGCCATCTCACCACTCTGTCACTGGGCCACTCTGTGGTCTCCTCATTGTGCTGCCAACTCACCACTCTGTGGTCTCCTCATGCTGCTGCCACCCTACCACTCTGTGGTCTACTCATGCTGCTGCCACCTCACCACTCTGTGGTCTCCTCATTGTGCTGTGGTCTACTCATGCTGCTGCCACCTCACCACTCTGTGGTCTCCTCATTGTGCTGTACTCTGTGATCTTCTCATGCTGCTACCACCTCACCACTCTGTCACTGGGCCACTCTGTGGTCTCCTCATTGTGCTGCCAACTCACCACTCTGTGGTCTCCTCATGCTGCTTTAACATCACCACTCTGTGGTTACCTCATGCTGCTGCCACCTCACCACTCTGTCACTGGGCCATTTTGTGGTCTCCTCATTGTGCTGCCACCTCACCACTATGTGGTCTCCTCATGCTGCTGCCACCTCACCACTCTGTGGTATCCTCATGCTGCTGCCACCTCACCACTCTGTTGTCTCCTCATTTTGCTGCCACCTCACCCCTCTGTGGTCTCCTCATGCTGATGCCACCTCACCACTCTGTGGTCTCCTCATGCTGGTGCCACCTCACCATTCTGTTGTCTCCTCATTCTGCTGCCACCTCACCCCTCTGTGGTCTCCTCATGCTGCTGCCACCTCACTACTCCATGGTCTCCTCATGCTGTTGCCACCCCACCACTCTGTTATTGGACCACTCTGTCATCTTCTCATGCTGCTGCTACCTCAACACTCTGTCACTGGGCCACTCTGTAGTCTCCTCATGCTGCTGCTACCTCACCACTCTGTGGTCTCCTCATGCTGCTGCCACCTCACCACTCTGTGGTCTCCTCACGCTGCTGCCACCTCACCACTCTGTGATACTCTTCATGCCGCTGCTAACTCACTACTCTGTGGTCTCCTCATGCTGCTGCAACCTCGCCACTCTGTGTTCTCCTCATGCTTTTGCCCCCTTACCATTTGACTCATGCGATTTTTCATGCAATTCACACCCTCACCACAATGTGCCTTGGCCACTGTGTTGACAACACATATGATTCCGCAAGCGATTTCTACCCTCACCACTAGTGTTGAGCGCGAATATTCAAACCGCAAATTTTAATTGCGAATATCGCCACTTCGAGAATTCGCAAATATTTATAATATAGTGCTATATATTCATATTTTGTGAATAGTGTTGAATATTCTAATTGTGAATTTATAGTGGATATATTACATTGCCAATTTTTGCAATCAAGTAAACAATGACTGGAGATCAGAAATTCTCGAATTTGCTAATTTATGGCGAATATTCGGCCATAAATTAGCAAAATATTGTGAATTCAAATATTGCTTATGCCGCTCATCACTACTCACCACTCTGTCACTGGGCCACTGTGTTGACGACAGATACAATTCCTCATGCAATTCCTGCCCTCACCACTCTGTGGCTTTGTTCACAACTTATGCGATTCCAAACCTCACCACTCTGTGACTGAGCCACTGTGTTGACTCCTCATGCTGTGTCCACTCCACCACTTGGTCATCGTGGCACTACTTCTTTCAGCATGTAACAGAACAGGATCTGTGGAAATCTATGTGGAATTAGCTGATGACGGTTTAAAAGGAGTGCCCATGATGCTAGCACTGACCTGTAAGGCTGAGTTCACACTTGAGCAATTTGGTCAATTTTGGCACTGTAACTGACCAAATAAGTGAAGTAATTCTAACAGTAACTTCTATCATCTGCATGTCATACTGATTCACAGTACTGTTTCACTAGCACAGCGGGCTCCATATGCATGTTTCTATAATGCACAGTGTTCTACGCTACTATGCAGGCAGTCAGCAGCCAGGAAATCCCTGTTTTTTAAAACTATTTACCACAAATAAATTCAGATCAAATCAAATCGTTTTAGAAAATTTGACGAACCAAACAAATAGAATTTAATAGAAATTCACTCGTCTCTAGTCATAAGAAAACGCCCTTAGAATCAGTGAGATAAGTAAGGCTAGTTTTACACTAGCGATATGGAACAGCCTGCCAAACTTCTCTGCATTCTGGCTTGAAAGTCTCCATCTAGCACCATTAACTATAATGGGACTGGCAGAAATCCGTCCGCAAGCTGGAAAATATGCAGCAGATTGGCCAGAAGATAAATGCTGCAAGGTGATCGGGGTCCCTTGTTATGGATGCGGCAATACCTAATTTGTCTATTTTTTCATATTTATTTTGGTTTTACACAATAAAAGCATTTTTTAGAGAAAACAATCATGTTTGTGTGTCTCCATTTTCTAAAAGGCCTCACCCCATAGACGTGCTGTGGCCCGCAAATTGCTGGCCACAATGCACGAACACCCACCATGGGGCAGCCGCGGCGGATTGCGGACCCATTCACTTTAATGGGTCCGCGATCCGGCCATTACGCAAAAAGATAGGACATGTTCTGTCTTTTTGCGGAACGGAAGTACAGGACAAAACCCCACGGAAGCACTCCGTAGTGCTTCAGTAGGGTTCCGTCCTTCTGTTCCGCACCATTCCACATCTCCGGATTTGCCGACCCATTGAAGTGAATGGGTCGGCATCCGTGATGTGGAATGCACATGGAACGGTGCCCTTGTTTTTCGGATCCGCAAATGCGGCCCGCAATATGGCCACGGGGCGCACACATTCGTGTTCAATAAGCCAAAAGGGTAAACAATATTTTGTTTGTGAAAAAAAGCATACGTTTCATGGCAGGTGTGCCTGTATTTCTTTCTGGAATGTGTATATTCAGGGGAGAAATGCACCTAGCAGCAGAATTTTAACTGCATAATTTAAGCTGGAAGTGCCCTTTAAAAAAATAAGTAGGTCATTGGCAGGCTAAACCTTCCCAGTATACTAAACAATCTGATATGATTGGTGGTGATGAGGTCAGTTTCACTTTGCTTTGTTCATGCAGTGCTCTTGTCAGGAGGGATTCCTTCTGAGCCAATGAACAATAATATCAGGCTCAAACAGGCACAGCATCTCCGCACGTGGCTGCTGCCCCTGGCATCTACAGTGTGCCCAAATTAACACACTGTTGCATGCTGGACATTCATCGAAGATAAAATATAGGACACTATCGTTTTTTTTTTTTGTTTTTTTTACTGCCACACGCTGTCATGTTGAGAGTATGTCCCTATATTATGCCCTTTGGCCATGCAATGGTCAATAAATGATTGTTAATAACAACCAAGCCAAACTTCGTATTAGACATCCTTGAATGGTCGTTAGCTCGGTAGCTCATATACCTGCCATAATTACATAGCTATTATTTAGTCAGGCAGTAATCCTTCTCCTACGGTGCAGATAGTCCGGGGACTCCTGCCCATGATGTCTTGTTTCTTTTGTTGCATAGAGGACAGCATAAACCAAACAAGCTGATTATTCATCGACCTGATACATTCACAAATAATCAATAAATCTATGAGAGACAAGTTATCTTGTCCTTATGTTATGTTACTCCATCTTAAACACTTGTATGCAATCTTTGTTGTTGAGGAGAATCTATCCAACTAGAAAGAGAAGAATGACAAAATCTTTGAGGAGGTTCTACAAGGTTGCTCTGCTGACCTGACACACAGCATAGGCTGTCAGTCTCCTCACCCATGGGAAGCATTGCAGGGAGCAAGCACTGCTGCTTGCTCAGCTTATGACAGTCTGTATTCATAGACTGATGTAATGCAATGCTTTGCTAAGATCTAGTCTGACAGAGTGTGTTGTGATAGACAAGTATAATACATCATCTCCAGTATTATATATGTGTTGTCTTGTTGGATTAGAATATTACATTAGAGTGCTGTTTGTGTCTGAAGATACTTATTTTAAAGGGAATCTGATACATAGCTGTGGTTCACCTGATTAAAACTCTTTGTTTTGTTGATCTGAAACTTTGTTTCAGGGTTGTAATACTTTCCCTTAATATGCAAATGCGGCCTTTGGTGCAATGAGGGTGTCACCATGGCTTGCGTTGCACCCAAGCTTTACTCCTTTCTATAGCCAGCCCCTCCTTGGCTGCTTTGCCACTGCTTGGCCATGTCAATCAAAGCAGCCAGAGAAGGGCTGGCCACAGAAAGGAATGGATGTTGGGTGTAGATCAATGGCGATGTCCTCATTGCACTGAAGGCCTAATTTGCATATTAAGAAAAAGTATCATAACTCAGGAATGGAGCCTCGGATCAACAAAAGGAAAATAGTGTTTAAATCAGGAGAACCACAGCTACGTACTTATCTGGTGACAGTTTCACTTTAAATTTATCATGAAAGCAATTAAATCTTTTCAGGAAATGTCAGCATTTTTAGTAATGGAGTAGGATTACATCAGCACATGTGAGGTTTTTCTCTGTGTACATTCAATCACCCCTACCACCAGCGTGTTTTATGCATCAATGTATTTATGGGCTATAATACTAATTATAATTCTAGGCTGGCCAGCAAGGGGCCATGGCATGAAATGGGCAAACTTGTTTTTTCCCATATTTAGACATCACGAGCCAAGACTCAGATTGGGAGGATGTTTTCACATCCCCCTCCTCACAGCATCCATAATCTCACTTGCAGAGGCCCTACCCTGCTGTCAGTTCCAGCTGCCTTCACCATGTGAGAGGTTTAGATCAGTCTGGTTATAAGAACTGCTAATGAACGGGTAACACATATGCGCAGCCATGCGGAAAGGCTTCATGTGATAGCATCTGAGTCAGCTCAGCTCTTGCCTGGCACGGCCAGTCAACACATTCACACAGTAATGTCGATTAACAGATGAAAAGCAAGCTCTGCGGGCATCCAGCAATCAAAATGTCATAAATGAAATACTAAGAGGGAAGGATTGGAAAAGCATGAATGCTAGATCTAGGGAATGGTGAAGGTCTTTACTGGGCTAATTCTAGGTAACCCTTGGCACAGGAGATGTAAAGGCTCCAGTATTCACATGGCGAGCATTACAAATCTCAAATGCTTCATGCATCTGATGCAAGTTTCTCTGGAAGAACACATTATTCACAACAGAACAGTGCAGGAAACAGTTGTTGCTGTTACTGATACTCAAAGATTATAAACTAAATCCCTAAATGAAAAATCATGGGCAGTTTATGTATTTCCAGATGCTCCTTCTATAACCAGGTGTCCCAGCTGTGTAGTGGTGAAAGGGTTCTTACTCTAAAGCTATGATCTAAAGAGATCTGTTATGGAACTAGTTATACTGAAGTGGTTTGTCAGAAAATGTGTTAAAATGTATTTAAAGCTTCTGATGTTCCACTTATTGACCCATAACTATCATGATCATTCCTTGGAATCATTATTTTGAAGTATTGTTAGGCTTGTAATATGTGTTCCTTTAGTGTTTTACATTTATAGCCTTTTTTTTCCCCCATCACAGTAATGTCTCATTCACACGTCAGTGTTTGGTCAGTGATTTCCATCAGTGATTGTGAGCCACAACCAGTAGGGTTGCCACCTTTTCTTAAAGCCAAAGCCAAACCTGAACCCGAACAGAAGGAAGGGAAGGTGGGTGTGTCTGAAGTCAGTGCCGCCCTGGGCTAGCATCGCATCACTCCCAGCTGATCTCTGTGCCCGGGTATGAGAAAGGCTTGTACCCGGTGTATATGTTATAACCATGTTATAAGGGAAAATAATAATGATCGGGTCTCCATCCCGATCGTCTCCTAGCAACCGTGCGTGAAAATCACACCGCATCCGCACTTGCTTGCGGATGCTTGCGATTTTCACGCAACCCCATTCATTTCTATGGGGCCTGCGTTATGTGAAAAACGCTGACAATAGAGCATGCTGCGATTTTCACGCAACGCACAAGTAATGCGTGAAAATCACCGCTCATGTGAACAGCCCCATAGAAATAAATGGGTCTGAATTCAGTGCGGGTGCAATGCGTTCAACTCACGCATCGCATCCACACGGAATACTCGCCCGTGTGAAAGGGGCCTAAGGGCCTTATTCATGCGCCTTATCTGGACTTTGTGGCAGGGGAGCAACCAAACCACTATCTTTTGGGATGGGCACAGTATAAGTGATGATCCACTGGGGTCAGGGACTCTTGTACAACCACCAGAAGCTCTACATATAGAAAAAGCACCAAAAACACATTTTGGCATAGCCTGACTGTAAGAAACTTGGCTGGATGGCTGTGGTGCAGGGAGACTCTTCCACAATCGCAGATGCAGTGTGTACAGTCTCTAATTCTGCACATTATGGCAATGCTGAACTGGAGATACTAGGAGAAGCTTGTGGGTGGGGAGGTAATGGATGCAGGAACAAGGCAGGTATGAACCAAAACTGTAGCACAGACAGACAGATGGAGAACTTAAACATGACCTGAAAGCTGTACTAGGAGGTCAGGAGTTTATAGGCAGCAGGAACACAAACTGGATAATGCAAAAGAATCGCTGAAGCACTTAGTCTTCCAAATACTTTTGCTAGTCAAGGGAAACTTAAACTCAGGAACCCTCTGTCTGGTGAGAGTGCCTTACATACTGAGGGATCTTCAGCCATTGGCTAGGAAAGGATTTGCAGATGTGTGCACTGGCCCTTTAAGAGGCCACAGGTGAGTGCATACACGCTAAGGAATAAGAGAGTGGAACAATGGAGACTAGTGATGAGCGAACTTCTGTTTTAAGTTCGGCGTCTAAAGTTCGGCTTCCGGTTAGCGGAGAATCCCGATATGGTTCCCGATATGGATTCCGACTTCCGTTGTGGTCCGTGGTAGCGGAATCAATAATCGGCCATTATTGATTCCGCTACCAGGGACCACAACGGTATTCGGAATCCATATCGGGATTCTCCGCTAACCGGAAGCCGAACTTTAGACGCCGAACTTAAAACACAAGTTCGCTCATCTCTAATGGAGACAGCAGCTTGCAGAGTATGCAGCATGGTAAGTAACAGGGCAGTGATGGGCACGGACCACTGATCTAACATTAGCTATTGCAACAACCATCAAATGTTGCTCAAGTTGATTATGCTTCATATGTAGTCTCTCCGCAGTTTTGATCATGCTAAACTCATGACAGCACTAGGTAGAGGCTATAGAGAGCAGTACAAACATAACATTTATGGTACGTTTGTAATCAGTAATAGTGAGAACATGAAGTTTTATTTCGCCAGATTCTTAAAAGTGCCCAAGGTGGGCTTCATTGTAAAGTCTTCTTTGCATAGAACTGCTTCTCCTCTCTGCTCTGATTGACAGCTGTAGCATCCAACCAGGAGATCAGTACATCTGACACTCAGGGCAGAGGGCAGGGACTGTACAGAACACTTTACCATGAAACTATTCCTGGATTGTGGATCCGCAAAACACGGATTTTGCAATTTGCGAATAGGCATGGACAGCCATTGATTTAACTGCCTATTCTTGTCCGCAAAATGGACAAGAATAGGACAGGTTATATTTTTTTTTGCGGAACACAGAGCGGAGCAACAGATGCAGAAAGGACACGAAGTGCTGTCCGCATCTTTTGCGGCCCCATTGAAGTGAATGGGTCTGCATCCAAGCCGCAAAAACTGCAGCTCGGATGCGGACCAACTGCAGCTCGTGTGCATGAGGCCTAATACTGATATTAAAATCTCCACAAAAAGTATTGTTGTCCTGCTCTACCCAGCCCCTACTTAGTGCTATCAGCAGTTTACCATGGTCAAAACTGCTTACAGACCCCAATATATATATTTTTTGTTTTCATCATTACTTGGAGGCTATTAAATGTTTGTAGGTTTGCTGACTGAAAGATGACCAACTACTCAAGATCTGTTGATTGAGCCCACCTAAATACAGCTAATGTTCTTTTGGTCCGCATCCGAGCTGCAGTTTTTGCGGCTTGGATGCGGACCCATTCACTTCAATGAGGCCCCTTGGTTAGGTAATTACCGATCGTTTAGCGCCCAGCCCACCGCACCGCAGTCACTGATTCGCTGATTAGCGTATCGCTAATCAGCATTTGGACTTTTATAGTATCTGTAAGTGATCAAAACTGATCAGTCAGATCTATAATAGTATTAGTGTCACTTTAGTTCGCCCTCCACACAAAACGCAGTGTTTGCCCGATCAGGCCTGATCGGTCGCCCACACGTGCGTTCACCCACGCCCGCCCCACCGCAGTGACAACATTTTTATTTATTTTTTATGACTGCCAATCACTTCACAAGCGCTGCGGCGATCCGGTACTTCGCTAGCCTCCCATTTGTAAGACAGGCTTGCTTTTTTTCTTGGGTAGTCTCAGGGAATACCCCCTAAATTTAGTAGTCCAAATGTCAAACAAGGGGTATTCTTCTGAAGAGGCCTACAGGCTTCTGACCCAGTCGGATGAGGAATGGGAACCGTCATCTGACGAATCCAGCGGGTCAGAATATGAACCTGTAGAAAGCAGTGGCAGTCTGACCCAAAGATCGGACGAGGAGGTTGAGGTCCCTGATACCATCTGGCGTACCCGGCCCCGTGTTGCTACACTGTCGAATTATGTGGTGAGGCATACACCAGCAGCGCAGCCCACCCTGGACCTACAGTAGTACCAGCACTGCCGTACAACATGGTGAAATGGCGAGCACCAGAAGGGCAGTTGAAGCTGGTACGGTGGCACGTGCATTAGTTACCCCGTCGCAACCACCGCATAGACAGGCCCGTAGAGCCCCTAGTGTCCCTGAGGTGCTGGCAAACCCTGATTGGCAGTCCCCAACTTCAGCCGCACCATTAGTTCCCCCTTTCACTGCCCAGTCTGGAGTTCGGGTTGAGACAGCTCAAATCGGTTCGGCACTGGGATTTTTTTAGCTGTTCTTGACTGCGGAGCTCTTGGACATAGTCGTGGCAGAAACAAATCAGTATGCCCCTCAATTTATAGCCGCCAACCCAGCTATTGTGCCCAGCCTTTCCGGTGGAAACCCATCCAAGTTTCCCAATTAAAAAAAAAATTTGGGCCTTCTCCTCCAACATGGGTCTAACCAAAAAGCATGAATTGCGGTCATATTGGTCCAGGAACCCAATTCATCACATGCCCATGGAGAGACAAGCGTGATGTTTACATGCTCTCCTCCATTCACGCAGACACGACAATACAAATAGAACGAGCAACCAGTGTCATTGAAAAGCCCCTCTGTGTCCACGACTATAATTCGCTCATGGGAGGGGTGGACTTCAATGACCAGATGTTGGCTCCTTATTTAATTTCCCAACGCACCAGATGCTGGTATAAGAAGGTGTCTGTATATTTGATTCAATTGGCTGTATATAATAGTTTTGTTCTCTACAGTAAGGCTGGGAGAATAGGATCCTTCCTCAAATTTCAGGAAGAGATCATCGAGAATCTCCTGTATCCAGGAGGTTCCGTGGCCCCAACCACCAGTGTAGTGAGCCTTCTACACGAGCGACATTTCCCCAATGTCGTTGCTGGTACCTCAACCCAACCGTCACCCCCCGAAAAAGATGTTGTGTCTGTAGCAGGAGTGGAATAAGGCTTGACACCGCTATTTCTGTCCTGACTGCCCTGACCAACCTGCCCTATACTTAGGGGAGTGTTTCCAGAAGTACCACACACAGGTACACTTAGCATAGGGATTGCATCTCACAGGACAGGCACACAGAGCTATTAGGGCCCTTTCACACAGAGCTGCTGCAAACCTCTCCTTTCACCTGGGACAAAGTGCATAATGTACTTCGCCACATCATTGGGCGATTTGCGCTTTGCACATTGTCCCATGGGGAAGGAGAGGTTTGTCCTATAAAGATAAAAAACAAAAAACAAAAAAACACCAGTAAGCAAAAAAGTTAACGTTCTGTTCAAAAAGTTGAATAAAGTTTATATGTTCCGTTCAAATGTTATTATAAAATTAATAAATTTATTGCGTTGCGGCCTGGTTTTTTCCTTTTTTCTTTTTTTTTACCTTCCAGGTGTACCAACCGATCGACTAGCTGCAGCACTGATGTGCATTCTGACAGAAGCATTGCGCTGCTGTCAGATTACACAAAAGTTGGTGTATCTGGCACTGCAAGACGAGATTTCTCCTCTGCAGTAAAAGATACGTTTGCCGAAGCATATGAGCTGAGGGGGAGGCGGTGTTCATATGCTTTGGCAAACACTTTGTATATAAAAATAAATAAATCCCGGGAATGATTTATTCACCCACATCGATTGATGTGAATGGAGAAATCGGGTTTGCCAGGGCATACAAGCTAAGTGGGTATGGATGTTGGGCGGAGCAACTATGTCCTGGCAGATGCCTTTCCCCTCCTTTTTTTTTTTTTTGGGGGGCAGAGATTTTTTCATCCACATTGATCGATGCGAATGAAGAAATCTGTGCCGTTCATTTTTTCTTTCAGCCCAGAGCCTGAACGGAAAAAAAAAATCTCATTACCCGTATGCTCAATATAAGGAGAATAGCAGAAACTCCTAATACTGGCCATACATGTAATGATTGCGGAGACCCTCAAATGCCAGGGCAGTACAAACACCCCACAAATGACCCCATTTTGGAAAGAATACACCCCAAGGTATTCGCTGAGGGGCATATTGAGTCCATTAAAGATTGACATTTTTGTCCCAAGTTAGCGGAAAGGGAGACTTTGTGAGAAAAAAAAAAAAAAAAAACAATTTCCGCAAACTTGTGCCCAAAAAAAAATTTCTATGAACTCACCATGCCCCTCATTGAACACCTTGGGGTGTCTTCTTTCCAAAATGGGGTCACATGTGGGGTATTTATACTGCCCTGGCATTTTAGGGGCCCTAAAGCGAAAGAAGAAGTCTGGGATCCAAATGTCTAAAAATGCCCTACTAAAAGGAATTTGGGCCCCATTGCGCATCTAGGCTGCAAAAAAGTGTCACACATGTGGTATCGCCGTACTCAGGAGAAGTTGGGCAATGTGTTTTGGGGTGTCATTTTACATATACCAATGCTGGGTGAGATAAATATCTCAAAGAGCACCTTTCAGATTTCACAGGGCATTTTTTAAACATTTTGATTTTAAACTACTTCTCACGCATTTGGGCCCCTAAAATGCCAGGGCAATATAACTACCCCACAAGTGACCCCACTTTGGAAAGAAGACACCCCAAGGTATTTTGTATGGGCATAGTGAGTTCATGGAAGTTTTTATTTTTTGTCACAAGTTAGTGGAATATGAGACTTTGTAAGAAAAAAAAAATCTTAATTTTCCGCTAACTTGTGACAAAAAATAAAAAGTTCTATGAACTCAATATGCCCATCAGTGAATACCTTAGGGCAGTGATGGCAGCACTCAGAGCCTTCTCTGTGGGCACCCGCACTGTGAAAAAAGTCTATGGTGTACCAATATGCCTTAGACTTTTCCTGCCATTCATCAGCGCAGGGAGCGCTATAAACAGCACAGGCAGGGCACTGAATGTAG
Organism: Bufo gargarizans; assembly: GCF_014858855.1. Lineage (NCBI taxonomy): Eukaryota > Metazoa > Chordata > Amphibia > Anura > Bufonidae > Bufo > Bufo gargarizans. The sequence continues at coordinate 126,314,437 of NC_058088.1, read as the reverse complement.
GCAGGCTTTAATAGCTAAATGATAAAGTACATGGAATATATACTATATTGAACTATAGTACTCAGGTTAAATTGCCGTGTTGGCACTTTACGATAAATAAGTGGGTTTTGGGTTGCAGTTTGGGCACTCGGCCTCTAAAAGGTTCGACATCACTGCCTTAGGGTGTCTACTTTCCGAAATGGGGTTATTTGTGGGGTTTTTCTACTGTCTGGGCATTGTAGAACCTCAGGAAACGCGACAGGTGCTCAGAAAGTCAGAGCTGCTTCAAAAAGCGGAAATTCACATTTTTGTACCATAGTTTGTAAACACTATAACTTTTACCCAAACATTTTTTTTAATCAAAGACATGTAGAACAATAAATTTAGAGAAACATTTATATATAGATGTCGTTTAAAAAATTAAAAAATACAAATGAAAGTGAAAAATGTCAATTTTGGTAAATTTTGATTAATAACAAAAAAAAGTTAAAATGTCAGCAGCAATGAAATACCACCAAATGAAAGCTCTATTAGTGAGAAGAAAAGGAGGTAAATTAATTTGGGTGGTAAGTTGCATGACCGAGCAATAAACGGTGAAAGTACTGTAGGGCAGAATTGTAAAAAGTGGTCTGGTTATTAAGGGTGTTTAAGCTAGGGGGGCTGAGGTGGTTAAAATAAATGATGATAATAATAATAATCATTTGAGATTAGCGAACCACTCAAGATTTGGTTCGGATCAGGTATGCCGAATTTTGGAAGTTCAGTACAGACCCAAATTGATTTTGGCTGAACCAAATTAGCTCCAATTGCCCTGAAAATGTGGTATATAACCCTTCCTCTCCCTCCCAAAGCTCTTGTATAATTAAATTGAACAATCCCACCAAAAAAAATTCAAAAGGTGTGGATATAGAATAAACAAAAACTGATGATTGAGGGTAGTGATGAGCAAAGTTTTGTAAAATTCGACAGCTTTGCAGAATTATACAAAAAAAAATTTGCTTTGTGACAAATTACTTGATCATACAGTGCATTTCCTTGTAAGTAGTGGGTGCAATGAAAGGGAGCTGTGATTGCGCCGCTCCCCATCATTATACACCTCAGATTCCACGTTCATACATGATCGCGGCATCTGAGTTTAAAGAGGACCTTTCATGGTTTTGTATTAATTAAGATAAATACCTTTTACTTGCAGGGTACCCCCCGCTGATGCTGCCACCCTGCCTGATTTTTTTAAAATATCGCTCCTGTGCCCCACTGTACCTCCCTGCAGTTTTCCCGCTCAGTATGCTAATACTGAGCATCGGTACAGAGAGGAGGAGACGCCAGGGTTTCTCAATGGAAGTCTCCTTCTCCCTGGCTGTGCCGCGATCCAATCACAGCAGAGAGGGTCACAGTCAGGGAGAAAAAAAAACTCACCTTCTCCCTAGCTGTGATGCTCTCCACTGTGATTGTCCTCTTTAAAGGGGTATTCCCATCTTATGGATCATCTTTTAATTAAACATATTTCCCCCAGTGAACATTATGTCAAATAATTTTCAATTTAAAATTCCTACTGTTCTTATTAAAAACAGTTGTTTCCTTTTTCATTGTTGATGTGCGTGTTACCATGGATACGGCCACCTCTCGGCATGCTGCATCCATGAGCCACGCTTGCACAGAGTAGCTCCTGCGATCCAGTGGCCGGCCTCTGTGAACGCACACGTCTCCAGTGTCTCCATGTGGCCACGTATCCGCAGATTCTATATTCCTTTGAGTCGCGTCTAAAATAGAGCCGTGCATGCGTGGATCCATAGTAAACACAGCACAAAAGAATATAGATCAGCTCATGCGCGGCCACCCGAACAGTTCGCAGAAGGCAGTAGGGGGAGAGAATGGTGTCTTATCAGCAAAGGAGGAGGGGAGCTGTCTGAGCTTTCAGCGTTCAGCAGAGCAGCCCGGATCTCCTCAGTGAATGGTGAGGATATCAAGGCTGCGCTGCTGTGTATAACTGTGCCGCCCCCCCCCCCCTTAGTTTCAGGATGGCCGAGCGGAACCCCATGCCCCCATGCCTGCACTGATGTCGGCCGGTAACCCCTTCCATCCCACGGTCCGTAGGGACCGCTGTATGGAAGGGGAGCTCTCTTACCCATTGTGTGCTGCGCTGCTGTGTCAGCCCCGATGGTTACCATGGCAACCGGATGCCTTCACAGGCATCCGGCTTGCCATGGTATATCTAAGCTAAAGGCAGGAGCCTGACCAGGCTAAGTGTAATAGAAAATACAGTGCAATACACTATACAGTGTACTGCAGTGTATTATAGAGGCATCAGACCCAATGGATCTTCAAGAACCAAGTGGGTCTGAGTCAAAAAAGTGTAAAAAATAAGAAAAATCTAATCTAACATTTTCACATATACGATACCCTAATTTTTTTTAGAATCGCCATGCCCGTAACGACCAGCTCTATAAAAATATCACATGACCTAGCCTCTCAGGTGAACACCGTATCAATAAATAAAAACAGTGCCAAAAATTTTTTGTGTCACTTACTATCACAAAAAGCGATCAAAAGGGCGTATGCCTCCTAAAATAGTACCATTAGAACCGTCACCTCATCCCACAAAATATGAGCCCCTAACAAAGACAATCGGCCAAAAAAAAAAAAAAAGCTATGGCTCTCAGACTATGGAGACACTAAAACATAATTTTTATTGTTTCTAAAATGCTATTATCGTGTAAAACTTAAATACATTAGAAAAAGTATACATATTTGGTATCGCCGTGTCCGTAACGACCGGCTCTATAGAAATATCACATGAATGGTGATATTTAAACTGTAGAAAAAAAGTACCAAAAAAGCTATTTTTTGTCACCTACCATGACAAAAAGTGCAACACCAATCAATATAAAGGGTGTATGCCCCCCAAAATAGTTCCAATCAAACCATCATCTCATCTTGCAAAAAATGAGCTCCTGCCTAAGACAAACGGTTAAAAAATAAAAAAGCTATAGCTACTAAATAATGCAAAAAAAGCTATGACCTGCTGTATAGAAATAGGCAGCCCGACACGCTCTTTTATGAGGTAATAAATTGCCATAGAAGCCAAGAGGAAGCTTTATTGGCCTCCATCAGGTGAATACAGGCCTATGGCTACATACGCCAACTGCGTCCACTGACTGCAGTGTGAACGCAGGTTTATCAACACTGGTGCATGGTACAGAGCATCGCTTCATAAATACAGTATTTTGTCCAGAAAATTGACAGATATGCCCCGTTATTTGCGTAAAAGGACATGAATAAGGGTAGGTTCACACAGAGATTTTTGGAGGAGGTTTTTGAGGCAAATTTTCCTGCAGGTTTTGAATTCAAAACCTGAAGTGGGTTCGAAAGGAATCGGAAATGTAAAAGAAGGGCTCAACGTCGCCTTCCTTCTGGATTAACTTCTGACGTTGGCTGAAAAATCTAAAGGGAAATCTGCCTCAAAGCCTGCTTCAAAAAACCTCAGTGTGAACTTACCCTTAGGGTTTATGCACAAGAAAGTATTTTTTGTCTATGTCCGTTCCATTTCCCCTCCCGTCTATGGAAGCGGTTCTGCCACAGTGCTAGAGGGTACTTGCAAAGAGAGATGTAGCAGAGCTGTATAGGAAGTGGTTCTGTCACAGTCCTAGAGGGTACTGGCGAAGATAGATGTAGCAGAGCTGTATAGGAAGCGGTTCTGCCACAGTACTAGAGGATACTGGCAAAAATAGATGTAGCAGAGCTGTATAGGAAGCGGTTCTGCCACAGTGCTAGAGGGTACTGGCAAAAATAGATGTTGCAGAGCTGTATAGGAAGCGGTTCTGCCACAGTGCTAGAGGGTACTGGTGAAGATAAATGCAGCAAAGCTGCATATGCATCTATACAGATGTATGGTCTAAGGCTACTTTCACACTTGCGGCATAGTGATCCGACAAGCAGTTTCGTCGCAGGAAATGCCTGCCGGATCCAGCACAACGTATGCCAACTGATGGCATTTGTAAGACTGATCAGGATCATGATCAGTCAGAAAAATGCATTGAAATGCCGGATCTGTCTTTCCGGTGTCATCTGGCAAAATGGATCTGGCATTTATTTTTTTCTGTCTGTCCTTCCTAAACAGTCATAAAGACTGAACTCAAGACATCCTGATTAGTGATGAGTGGGAGGTGCCATATTCAATTTTACGATATTTTGTGAATATTCACTTGAATATTTGTCTTATATTTGTCGAAATCGAATATTTGTCATTATTCTATTTATCGTGAATAATATGCAATTTAATTCACGTATTGTGATTTTCTTTTAACTGTGTAAGGCAACTTTCCTATTGGTTGGGTATTTAGAATATTCAATATTTTTTTTCCAATCTGTAAAGTTGTTTGCATACTCCTCCCCGACAAGCGTCCCAGTCACCATGGGAACGCCTGTGGATTAGAAAATACCATCGGATCTGAGTTTTCCCTGAGATCGTGAAAACTCAGATCAGATGGTATATTCTAACCCATAGGCGTTCCTATGGTGACGGGGACGCTTGACAGTTAGGAATATGCGAAAGACCGTACAGATTGGTGGAAAAAAGACAAATATTCTAAATAACGAATATTCGCTATATTGCTATAACTTCATTTTTTAGAATATTCGTCATACTCGTAATATTCTAAAACAAGAATATATAGCAATATAGCGAATATTCGTAAAATACACATATAGACTGCAACTTAGCTAATATAGTGCTATAATCTTTTTTTATAGTCAAATTTTTTTGTGACTTCTGAAGTTCAGATTTGGAAAAAATGTACACTATTAAAAAAAATAATAATACTATAGCACTATATTAGCTAAATTGCAGTCTATATGTATATTTCACGAGTATTTGCTATATTGCTATAACTTTGTGTTTTAGAATATGACAAATATAACGAATATTCTAAAAAACGAAGTTATAGCGAATATTCGTTATTTAGAATATTTTTTTTCCCAATCTGTATTGTTGTTCGGATACTCCTACCTGACAAGCGTCACAATCGGAACGCCTGTGTAGAATATACCATCGGATCTGAGTTTTCACAATCTCAGGGAAAACTCAGATCCGATGGTATTTTTTAACCCACAGGCGTTCCCATGGTGATGGGGACGCTTGTCGGGGAGGAGTATGCAAATGACCATGTGGATTGCTCTCTATTCAGAATGCATTGGGACAAAGCTGATTTTTTTTCGGTATTGAGTCCTCATGACGGAACTCTATGCCTGAAACGAAAAACGCTAGAGCTGTAATGGAAACAAATCTGCATCAGTGCTGGTGGGTGGGGGTTAGTAATATTTTAGGGGAGGCAAAAGCACAGATCATTTGGCTACTAGCTAACATGCTTTTGGGCTGATGTATAGTAGCAAATTATTATTTGGCTGCTCAGAATGGGTTTTGTATATAAAACTGTATTAGAATGCAGGACAGCCACATGTTACTGTCTTCGCTCACTTCCCATGGCTCTGAGTGATGATTCCCCAGCAGGGGGGAGGTGCCTTATAGCCACTGCAAGCTGCCAGACTGATGGCTCATACTCTTCACATGAACTAGCATGCAAGGGCTGAGTTCTCAGTGTGATGTCATAAGGAGGTGTGGCCGGACGTCACTCAAACAGCCGAAGCCTGCCCAGCCTTAGCAACAGGAAACCAGGAAGTTAACAGCATAGCTGGCTGCAGGTGAGGATGAAGTAGCAAGATGGGAATACCCCTTTAATGTTAAAGTGTACAAAACAATAAATGAATAAATAAAATAATGCTTCATCCATTTGATCTCAAAGAGCTGGCTGTCACCATCTTGACTAAAGATCCAGAGCAAAATCTTGTGCGACCCGTGATGGTGGCTGATGGCTCTTCTCGCTTAAACGAGTGAGGTAAGTATGTTTTTTTTTGTTTTGTTTTTTAACCCATTTCAGAGAAAATTAATTTGTTACCTCGGCAAATCAAATTTCCCCTGAAATTGGGATCGAAGTCCAGTTTGTGGACGTCAGTTCACTTAACATTAATTGAGGGGCAGGCCTGATGCTCAATTTCACGTTAACACACAGTTAAATTGTTGCCCTAGCCTGTGTATTGCTGTACTGATCACCTGTATGCTGGATGAATTATATTTAGTAACCCAGTCCCTCCCAAAAGAAAAAAAATAATATATAGAATTGTGTGTTTAGAGATAATAAACAGATTTAGCCCTAACATTTCAATCACTGATATATGAGTTTTTTCAAACTAAAACAAAACAAATTAAATTAAATATTAAATTAAATATGTGAGAAGCCCTGACCAGTGGCATTTCTCCCATACAGGCAGACAACACAGCTGCTGTGGGCCCGTGGGGAAGGGGGGCCCACAGTGGAGGGTAGGCCTTACTCCTTAATTACCTTCAATACTGGCTCCCGTCCACTTTCAATCTAAAATTCCTATGGTCAGTGGAGAACGCTAAAGGACCTTTGAATATGTCATCACAGGCCTATTACATGTAGCAAGGGAACTGCACAGAGAGTATTGTAGTTCCCAGGATTGAAAGGTGCATCAGCCAAGACCTGTGAAGAGCTCCTCCACCTTCTCTTTATTTGACCCCCCCCCCCCCCCCATCATGCCCTGTTTTTACACATTGCTTATATATTTTGAGAATAAAGGATTGGCACTCTATTTCCAGAATCATCTTGAGGCAGGGGATTATTATTATAATGTTCTATTATTAGTGGGTGTCACCTTTACAAAAACATTAAAATAGCCCTTGTATATAAACACTAAATATACAAATCTAGATATAAACTGTATACTGCTTTATGGATATATAGGAATAAATAGGAACTATTAGATAAAGTTGCGCAATATAAATCTATGAAACAATATTCATCTGGAAGTATGACGCTCTAGGAATAAAAAAAACTCTTAGGCCTCTTTCAGACGGGCGTTGCGGGAACATGCACAATTTTTCAGCACGAGTGCAAAACATTGTAATGCGTTTTGCACTCACGTGAGAAAAATCGGCATGTTTGGTACCCAAACCCGAACTTCTTCACAGAAGTTCAGGCTTGGGATCGGTGTTCTGTAGATTGTATTATGGTTATATAACCATATGGTAACATGGTTATAAGGGAAAATAATCCACTTGCTTGCGCAGCCCGGCATCTCTTCTGTCTGTCTTTTGTGCTGTGTGCAGGAAAAGGACTTGTGGTGACGTCACTCCGGTCATCACATGGTCCATCACATGATCTTTTACCATGGTGATGGATCATGTGATAGATCATGTGATGACCGGAGTGACGTCACCACAGGTCCTTTTCCTGCACACAGCACAGAAGACAGACAGAATAGAAGCCGGGTTGCGCGAACAAGTGGAATAAGGTGAGTTAATTTTATTTATTTTTTTAACCCCTCCAGCGCTATTGTACTATGCATTCTGTATTCAGAATGCTATTATTTTCCCTTATAACCATGTTATAAGGGAAAATAATAATGATCGGGTCTCCATCCCGATCGTCTCTTAGCAGCCGTGAGTGAAAATCGCACCGCATCCGCACTTGCTCGCGGATGCTTGCGATTTTCACGCTGCCCCATTCACTTCTATGGGGCCTGTGTTGCGTGGTAAACAATATAGAGCATGCTGCGATTTTCACGCAATTCACAAATCTGATCCAGGTTTTACCCACAAGCTAATGAAACATGTGATCTAGGGTATGTAAAACATCAACTAACCACAAGGGGGTTTGACCACTGAGGAAGGGACCAGTCATGGGTCCCGAAAGGCGTTTGATGATTGCAGACCCCCCCATACATTGATGCCATAATAAATCGAAACCTATGAGATCCTTACACATAGCCACATTATATAAAAGTACTTCCATTCATACTTGCTTTTGGGGTGAATTTGTGGCCTGATACAAATAGTTTTGAGGTGTTTGTTTCATATATAAAAGTACTTCAATTCATCCTTGCTTCAGGGGTGAAATTGCAGTATGATAGTATTGCTCTTTTCCCCTTGCAATTTCTTTTAATTTTCAGTCGGACAGACAGGTGACAGGCCCTTCTAAGGGAACGGCCAGTGGCAGAAGAAGGGGGGATGGCAGCAGCAGCAAGTTGTGAGGCACAGAAGAGTGTTTTCCTTCTGTGGCTGGACTATAGACTTGCATCCCTGACCAGTAGGAGAAGAGTTTTCCTCCCTGGAAAAGAAACAAGCTTTCCTAAGGAATCATTGGTGATAAGAGCCATTATTGAGGGCCACAGACTCCTTCCCATGGTGGAGGATTAATAGCTTCTGGCAGCCACACCATACTTCTGAGAGACAGTTGAGTTTTTCTGTCTAAATATTCAGCTTGTAGGGAAAGGACAAGGAATAGGGTCCAGCACATCAATAGGAACAAGGTACACCTAACCTACTGCTCCAAACTAAAAACCTAAAAAGCCTAGAAACAGTGGATTTGCAACTCTGTCAACTCTGTATCATCAAGACACTGCATTTTTGTACTGCTGCAACCAAAGACATCAAAAGTAAAAGTTGTGAGTTTCATCTTACCACAGTCTACCTCCTTATTACCATTATTGGTTGTACCACCATTAACTGTACTGGCGTCACAACAAAAAACATCAAGGGACTCAGCCGCAACAAGCACCTTAAGCACCCCTAACATCAAGGGCACCTCAACCACCATCTTGGCTGATGCTTCCCTACCACAGAGCGTGCCCCGGAGGATTTTGTGCTGTCCACCTCAACACTGTGCTGCCAGCCCAGGGAGGCTTTCTATTAACCGTGAGTAAACTGATGAACTGTGTGTTAATATTTGGCCCTCATCGGTCCACCGTGCACCTCACGTGTTGCCCCAGCGCTACTGGCTGGCTGCAGAGGATGCGAACAGTGTCCATGCTAAAAGGACACAACGTTGTTGCTAGGGGTAACAAAAAGTGTCCATGCTGAAAAGGCAAAGTGATGCCAGGGGCAACAACCTGACCAAAAGAGTCGGTGCTGCTGAATACTGTGTAGCTACGGTGTTGGAGTTAAACGGTCGGAAGCCTGTTTTTCTGGTGAATCTGTTGTTGTTGCACATCTGGACAATTTGTGCTATGTTGTAAGGAAATCTTGCAGTGATGTAAAAGGACTGGCAGCCCCAGTGAAAGAGACTGACGTGTGTTGAAAAAAAAAATTGGGGGGGGGGGGGAGGTCTCTATCGCTAGTTGCTAAAGGACTGTCTGTTATCATGGGTCTCATGGAAGAATATATCAGGCGGTTGTGGTGGATTAAACAGCAGGATGAGATGGCCATGCTGATTGGTTACACCCAAAGTGAATTAATGCGGTTTGATGCAGAGTGGGAGGCTTTGGAGGCACAACTGCAGTTGGCCCTGAAGAGGAGGTCTTCAATGCTGAGGGGACACTTTGAGAAGGTCCAGGGTGTCAGTGATGTGGCTGGAGAATCCAAGGAACAGTCTTCAGAGTGTGTAAATCGCAGTCAGGAAAAAGACGTGTTTCAAGGGCAAGGCATTTCCCATAGCAACCACTACCCTGAAGAGTCTGCAAGTGATAGTGGCACCAGGAACCAAGGGCCGAAGGTTCCTAAGATCCAGGAGAAGGATGATGACCTTGGGGAAGGTGTATCTGGACCACCCTCAGCTCCCAGGAGTGCTGAGCCTGTGATGTCAGTGGGTAAGAGAGTTCTGTTATTGCTTGTGTAGCAGAGAAAGTGAGCAGGGCTCTAGAGGTTGGGTGTGGAGTCCCACGGGCAGTCTGGTCCCGGCAAGGTCTTCCCACTGAGGAGACTGGGATTCTCCAGTGCTGGAGGTGCCGTGAGTGGGGACACATTGCTGCCCATTGCCCTTTTACCTCAGAGGCCCTGAACTGTGGATTGAGCCGGCAGCAGTTGCTATCTGTCGAGCTGGTAGGTGTTAAGACACCAGGACTAGGGACTGCAAGAAAATGTGTGACATTTTGGTGGATGACAGTCCAGTCCAAGCCTTGTCGGACGCATGGAGACAGGTGAGCCTAGTACATGCCAGCTTGGTAGCTGAGGACTGTGCTGGACAAAATGTTAAGTGTGCTGGGAATTCATGGGGGTAGCAAGGACTATCCTGTTGCCCTCACTGAGTGTGAGACTCCAGTGGGAACTGGGACTTATGAATTTGGAGTTTCAAATACTCTCATGAATGGTGTAGTGTTGGACCGTGATTTCCCCTTGTTCTGGGAGTTGTGGGGAAAGGGAGACTTATTCAGCAAGTGATGAAACGTCTGCAGAACTTGGGCTGATCCCTTTAAATGAAGATGTGAAGGAGATGACCATTGAAAACAATCTAAATTCAGGGATCCTATGCTAACCCGGGTAAGAGGAAGCCGGATCGTGAAACCTGAGGTTGACAGAACTGTTGTAAAACCGGAAGTATGTGGTTACTGAGAAAAGACCTAGTGAAAATATGAAGTTATGTGAAATATGTAATTGTGATGATGATGATGCCCCGTTTCCTTTGCAGGCTGTGATCGAGGAAGAAGCTCCCCTGCTGGTAAAAATGTATGTAATTTGACAATGTTAATTGATAATGTTGGTAGCACACAGCTGAGGGATCCCACTGTAATAAATGTGCGGGAAAGTGTGGCAGTGTTAGAGGGTGTACCACACGTACCAGGTGCGGATAAGCAGTCTCCACAGTGTTATATGGGTAGTGAGCTCAGGTGCAGTGTTGATGAAGATGTTGTAACGTACAACGTGAACCAAGCAAATGAAAGAGAGCCTGAGCGTGTTCAGGACATGAACCTCATTAAGTGGGGAGAAGTCAGCATAGTGTCTCAGAACTATACCAGAACTATACCCAGGCAGTGGAAGACTTCCTGGCAGATCTGACCGTCCCGAAAGTGCATGTAGATGAGCATGACCGACTACTGGCAGAGACTCCCTACCAGCTGGGCCTAGCATGCCAGGACAGTTGCAAATGTGAGGAGCAGAGTGAAGATAAGAAGAAACAACTTGCTAGACAAGTAAAAGCAATGGAAGCAGAGCTTGAAGATGAAAGGAAGCAATTGGCTGTAGCTGCCAGAAAGAAGCTCTATATGGATCTAAAAGACTTAGGGGGACAAATAGACTCTACAAACAAAAAATGGAAAATAAGCCATCAAACAACTGCGTAAAGTGCAGGCGCAGAGAGTTGGAATTCCCTAGACGGTCCAGGGACGATATTTTAAGTCAGTCTAAAGAAATTTAAAAAACTTAAAAGTCTGGAAGTGAAGATGAACCATATACAGGAGGAGATTACTACAGCAGAGCGAGCCAAAAGGCAAGTGTGACGGTCACATACACTACACACAGGGGATAGGATAGTGACCACTGTGCTCCACCCTCACCCCTGGCCCTGCCTACTTGCTTCACAAGTCCTAATGACAGGGGACAACTGGACGGCAGTCCCTAACTTAGGATACGTGCTGGAAAGACAGACAAGACAAATAACGGAACTTGAACGGACCGGGTCAATACCTAGAGAGCTACGCAGTACTAATAAATGAGCAGAGAATCGTTAGGAAAAGCCAAGATCAAATACCAGGAGAGGAACAAAGTACAACAGGAGTCCATAAAGAATTATCAGGTGGAAGCCGGGGTGTCATGGCCATGGTCATGGTCGTGACTCCTGTGTCCGCATGCTGTTGCCTGCGGTTTGTTTGTTGTTGTTCAGCCAAACGTGAGGGTCGCTAGTTTGTTGCCTCACTTGTGGTTGAGGCTGGCAACATGTGATTGTACTTGTCAGTATAGCAGCCGGAGCTGGTGCTAGGTAGCTTACTGTCAAGTGAACACTGGGTGTGTCTGTGTGGGTGTGACTACTTGGGCCTATAAAGCCTCAGTGTTAATCTCCAGTCTGGGGGGTACTTCAGCCATGGCTAGCTGGAGTAGCCTCCTGTCTTATATCACCTGCCAGTGGGGGCCACCCTTGTGGTCATAAATTTAAGTTTGTGTGATGTTCAGTCTGTTTTCCTTTTTTATTCTGTGCAGCTATGGATCTGGGTTCCTGTATGTGGATGTGTGTGTGCTGAGTTCTATTTGTATTGTTGTGGACTTCAGCTTGCCTGCACACGGATCCAGTCAGCAAGGCTGTGGCAGGTGGCAGGTGGCTGGAACTAGTGCAGCACCTGCCATATACATAGGCCTGTTTCTGTTTCCCTTTTTCCTGCAGCTTGGCCAGTGAGATTCCTGTTCCTCCGTGTCCAGAAGGAACAGGTCATCTTACCCTTCACTCCTAGTTCAGGGACCGGCGGAGGGTGAGTAGGGATCCGAGGTTCCTGAGCATGGGCCTTCCTACCTTCAAGGTCGGCCCATGCAGCTAGGAGTTAGGGATGGATTAGGGATGCGTTAGGAGGTGACCTGGTCCCTGCGTCCTGGCCGAGCAGGGGTTTAAATCTTCTGGCATCGCACGGCTGAGGGTTTTCCCCATCCTCAGCCGTGACATGGGGTCAGGATACCAGGAGAGATGCGCAGTACAGGAGGAGCAGGCAAAGGATCGTCAGGGAACAGGATAAGGTAGTATTCAGTAGTCCAACCAATAGCCAGGAACCTAAAATTAACAGGCAACCTGTGGCCAGCAGGCTGCCTGTATTTATAGTGGGGTCTGAGGGGCATTTGACATGGCCAGCGTCATATGACCGACAGACAGACAAGTCGAGCACCGAGTGATCAGCTTGGCGCTCAAGGCAGACCTAGGAGCAGGGAGCCTCCCAGCTAGCAAACGCCCTGGGAACATGGCCAAACACAGATCCTCGCTCCCAAAGCTAAGCAGCAGGTCTGCAGCTGATGGGAGACCAAGTGCGCCTTTGGCGCCCCGTGACAGCAAGCCTAACAGGGTTATACTGAACTGGCCAACAGAGTGACAAAACAAGAAGTTAAAAACAAAATTGCAAGAATTGTAAGACTCTATTGAAACCTAATTCAAAGCATCCATCATGGCCTTGGAAGCAAGGATTGCACAACTGGAGGAATAGCTTGATACGGAAACAAAAGAAAGACTTGTTTCAGTATCAAGGCTGCAAATAAACAAGTCTGTCACTCAGAGAAAAAAATGAAGGATGTGCTAATGCAACTGGAAGATGAAAGGCGCAATGCTGAACAGTATAAGGACCAAGCAGAGAAAAATAATGTTTTTTACAAATACAAGCCAGGACCTGTTGTTAATGGGTCTGAAGATGGTGATCCTGCAGTGCTGGCCAAGACAGAGAAGATGGAAGAAGTTTCTGCAGAAGAAGTTGAAAGGACTGATGCGGATGCGCAGGCCAGGAGACTCGTGGCAGTGAGTAACCAGGACCTGGAGGTGAAAGACATCCCCTTCACCATCAATGCCTTCCAGGAAGTCAGCAGCCCTCTGGGGATGAAGTACAGTGAGATGGATGAACAATATGCATATGCTGTCTCCTACTGTGGAATGGCTCTCCTGGAGCTTGCACGAAGGGAGAACAATGTCTTGGGTGACCCTCTGGAAGGAATGCCAGAAGAGAAAGATAAAGAGTCTGATAAGGACCCCACTATCTCCAGTGCCTCCAGCCTCGATGAGAAAGAAAACTAGGAATTAAGAGTGCAGGTATATTATGCCATGTTCGAGAAGGATGAGAAGGCTATCAATGAGAATAGAATGTCTCCAAAGAGACAAAGGCTGAAGAAGCTAAGGACGATGAGTTTTAGTGGGAGGGATCCTCAGATGCTGTAGAGCCCAACGAAGAGGCTGAAGGAGAGTCGGCCGAAGTGGGAAAAGCCACTAAAGAGTCAGAGGACTGTGAAATCTGAAAAAAAAAACACTGCAAAAGAAATGGAAGAGCTTGGAGATTGAACTTCTGATCATTCTAGAACTAGCAAATCTGAAAGCGGAGATGCTGAAAGAACTGTTGTTCTGGGTAAATTAAAGGTAGAGCCTGTCGGTATCAGAAGCCAAGATCGAAACACTGGGAATAAAGAAAAAAGAAAGATGCTATCTTTTGAGGAAATAGAGAGATAAAGAGAGATCAAATAGTGCGAGAGTGCGGCATCGTCGCTCGTGAAAGAGTAGAAAGAGAGTGGGATTTCGTTAGCCATGTTTTTAATTCAATTTTATATTTTCAGTTATTTTAAACATATGTATTTGACATGTATTTGTACTGGCCTGCAGTAAAATTGATATCCAATGGCTTTCTAATATACCTCCAGCCACATAATGACTTGATCTTTTCTGTACGGTGAATGCCTAATTTTTTTTTACCCTGTAATCTAACTGACCAACAGTAAAATTGTTATACGGTGACCACCTAATGTACCTCCAGCCACATTATCAATTGTTCTTTTCTGTACGTTGAATGCATAATTTTTGGGGCCTGTAGTCCACTGGCCTGCAGCAAAATTGATATCCATTGACTGGATCATGATTAAAATACATATTTATTGTGGGAATTTTTGCCATTGATCCCCCTCCGGTATGTCACTCTCCATGTTGTGGGACGATTTGTGCACTTCTAGTAAGTATTTGGCGGCTGCAAATATGACCTGAACGTTTTTCAGGTTCGTCTGCCATTAGTGAATGGGGCCCGCCACAAACTTGCGTTTCGTGAACATTTGATTGCATTTGCATTTGCCATGTTCGGTCATCACTACTTCTGAGTGAAAACATCACCTGCTATACTGAATACTCTCTTTGACAGTACGACTGAACCTGGATGTTCTTGCAGTTTGCTGATGTGACTCAGGTTTACATGGCTTATAAAAAAAATTGCTCCATCATGTTCATCAAGCTGTATTGGCTGGTTGTGATGCTAATTCTGCAATTGATTGTAGGGGAATCGCTAGAAGAGGTATTAGAGTGATGTTTTAGCAGGGGCCTCGTGGTCAGATATGAGGGTGGCAGACATCTACTTGAAGAAAATTGCAACAAGCTAGGTACTACGCATATCTTGCATAGACAACAATTTGGCCTCCCTTTCATTAGCAGAAAAACCTTACCTAATTTGCTTTTATAGCAAGGTTCTAAAACTATAGTTCTCTAGAAGTCATCAAGTTGCTTCATGTGGTTTGCAACTTTTTTATGGCAAAAACAGGCTATAGGGAGAATAAATCACCCTTTTCCTCCCTACATCCCCCCCCCCCCCCCAAAAAAAAAAAAATTCATTCACATAGTCATATGAATGTTTGATTTTTGAGAAACAAGTTATACTTTCTAATGGAAACTTTGAATATTCCATGTAATGCATTAGTTGAAAAAATGTTTTAACAGTGTGTAATTGGGATAAGATGCAATTGCTGCACAGTTTTTTAGTATTCTAGGGGTCAGTATAATTACTGCAATACCAAATTTATATATATTTTGCTATGTTTGCTCTCTTTTTCTGTGTATTGAGCTGTAGTTATTATTGATTTTGTGGTGTCGATACATTTTTCACCTTATATCAAATTTTTGGGGGGAAGCAAAGTGACCAAGAGACTGCAATTCTGGCTTTTTTTTATGTTTTTCACTGTGAAGAATAAATACTTATTTTTACTTGTGGGGAGATTTCAGTTTTTAATTCTTTAGATTTTTTTTATTTTTTTAAAATCTGCTTCTGGCATGACATCCCAGATGTTCTGCTCACAATTCAAGACTGAAGGATATCTCCAAAAAAGGTTTCCTCTGCCAGTAGCATTCTTTGTTAATGCCACTTTCTAAAGGCAGACACTATACGGGTATAGGTTTTGTTTGCTGTAATTAGGTGGACTACCAACAGGGTGGAGACCACTGCATCAGATACATACATGCTCCTTAAAGTAGGACCATCATTTTTCATGCATTCAGGTCATAGCCCCTCAGATTCTCAAATAGCTGCCTGTTCTGATACACTTGGTTCAGCCTAACCAGAAGTAGAAAGGAAGCACAGCTGTTGCAGACTTCCAGTTTTTAAGGTTTATGCAACAAAACAACAATTAAATTGGCAAAGCCAATCCATGCCTAATATCGGTCACCAACTCTGATACATGCCCATAAGACAGACACAGCATTAGGTTATAACAGGATTTAGAACATAAATAGATTCAAACTACTCACTGCTTAGCTGACACCTCTCAGCTGCCACAATCTACAGGTGCTGTGGTGATGACAGCACACAACCACTGAACCCTGCAACCGGGAAAGGAATGGAAGCTGCCAAACAGGAGTTAAAAGCAGTTTTGCAGCTAGAAAATGATCTGAAAATCAGCTAAGTAAATTCTGAATATGCAGACCACAGGATGGGTGATAAACAGCTGATTGTGGCTTGTCTGACCAATAGGACCCCCTGGTACAGTTTGCAGTTTGGGTCTGTCACTGTTCAATTTATTAGAAACATTAGCTACGAGTGTTGAGCTCGAATATTCGAATTGCAAATTTTAATCGCGAATATCACCATTTTGAGAGTTCACGAATATTTAGAATATAGTGCTTTATATTCGTATTCGCGAATAGTGTTGAATATTCTAATTGCAAATTTATCGCAAATTTATTACGAAAATATTACATTGCCAATTTTTGCAATCAAGTAAACATTGACTGGAGATCACAAATACTCGAATTTGCTCATTTATGGCGAGTATTTGGCCAACAATGTGCAAATTATTGCAAATTTGAATACTGCCTATGCCGCTCATCAATATGAGCTACTACTTTCATTTGTTGCCTTCACTACCATCCCCTCCTCCTACTCCTCTGTGTGCTGCTTCTAATTGCTAATTTCCTTGTTGTAATTAAGGTTCACAGATTTGTACAAACTCTGCCTGAGCTGAGCTTGTTTTGCTTGGTCCTTCTGTGCCTTGCAGCTATGTCTTTCAACCTTCAGGGTCAGTTGTCAACCACAACGGGACTACTCCAGGCGGTAGCAGTCTGGTGGTTCTCTGCAACAAAGTCCAGATTCCTGTATAGCGTTTAAAGGGTGAATACCATGAAGCTGGTAGGATAATGCCCTTATGTTTAACCCAAAGTTAAAGGGAACCTGTCACCGGGATTTTGTGCATAGAGCTGAGGACATGGGTTGCTAGATGGCCGTTAGCACATCCACAATACCCAGTCCCCATAGCTCTGTGTGCTTTTATTGTGTAAAAAAAACTGATTTGATACATATGCAAATTAACCTGAGATGAGTCCTGTATGTGAGATGAGTCAGGGACAGGACTCCTCTCAGGTTAATTTGCATATGTATCAAATTGTGTTTTTACACAATAAAAGCACACAGAGCTATGGGGACTGGGTATTGTGGATGTGCTAACGGCCATCTAGCAACACATGTCCTCAGCTCTATACACAAAATCCTGGTGACAGGTTCCCTTTAAACCAGTTGGTTGCACAGTGGTTCCACACCCACGAAAATGAGCCTGCCTGAAGTTTATAAAGAACTGACCACACATCATGGTCTCCAGGGGCAATTGTTGCATTATGTGCATACAATTCCTGGCCACCTGGACGCCCTGTGAACGATCTGGTACCGCAGCCTCAAATCTATGTCTGCAGCATCACTTCCTCCAGTCACAGTCCCTGGGGTCTCCAGTCTGCATCGCCCCCTTCCTTCACACTGTCAAGGGATTAATGAACCAGTGCACCATCAACTGTCTCACCTATTCCCTACCAACAGGTCCAATATATCATTTCTGTTCTCTCTTCTGTATGGTAAATCGCTTACCTGGGCTACACCTCTATAAGAATGCAGTGATCCTCTGAACAGTGATATACAAGAATTCTTGTCTACTTTATGCAAGGTCTTTGAGGAGCCCAGTTAAAGGATGAGCATATCAATTCTAAAATGAATTTCACACAAAAAACAAATCTGAAGATTTTTGATTAGTTCTGGACTTACTGTTAGAATTGTTGGGGTAAAAACATGAGGGAGAAAGAAGGATGGTCACATAACACTGGGAGGAAGTGGAGGGGAAGGATTGCCCTGATTGATGCAGAGGCTGGCATACAGCCTGGATCAGTTAATCAGGGGGTCAGCAGGCAAGGAGGTGCCTATGCAGAATCAGTAGAAGGTCATTCTGCATTGTACTTGCAGCTTGGAAGGATCTTGTGCTGCGGCTCTGTCTGCCAAACAGAAATCCAATGCTCAGTGTGCAGAAGGGGATCAGAGTTCCTCGAGTATCATTAAATTTCTAAATGCCTTTGTACCTAATTTCTCTAAAGGAGGTTCTCCTAAAATTGCTGATCACTTAGAACTATACCAGTCCACAATGGATTCTTTGAAATTGTATTCTGATACAGACAGGATCAGATTCCTACCATGGGCATTTGAAAATAAGTATCACAACTACTTTATTTCTTTCTTTCAGAGACAGGGAGATCCGGGATTGGCAGGATGTTTTGCACGAGGTGAAATTTGAATTCGGCCCTTACTATTACTGCTGCAAAACGTGATATTTATAAACTCATATGTAGACCCAATCAAAGTCCCCGGGAATTCTTCTCTATCATAAAAAATATGGGTTAGCATTAGCGTATAGGTCCCCAAATTGGGAATCTGGGGAATTCAAACAGCTGTTTTATGATGCAATGCCTATGCAAATTAAATTTAGCCTAGCTAGAGATCTTGATCTTAAAGTTCCCTTGGACAGATTGGTGACGGCAGACACTTCACTGTATAACATGAGTAAGTGCTATGCTACGGGTGAGAGGAGATACAAAAGGTCCCCAGAACAAAACGTAGCAGAAGCTAAAATAAACCCCAACCTGGGATTTAAAATGCAGCCACGCAGGTACCTTCTGTCTACAGGACCTTTTCAACAAACCCAGCGACAACAGGTAGGACCCAAGAAAACAAAACCTCATAGCCCTAATGGGTCAGAGTGTCACATCTGTGATAGTTCCCAGAAGGTCTGAAAGATTATTTACACATTAGTGATTTGACAGCCTCTTTTGGTTTCACTTTGTCTGTGTGTTGCTGGTATGTCCACACCTCCTGTTCAGGCGTGGATCATGTGACCTTTACTTCGCCCTATTTAGTCTGACTTTTCCCATCACTCCTTGCTTGGGATAGCTTCATTTGGTCTTGGAAGAGCTGGAGTGTGGTTCGTGTTGAAGTCCTTATCATCCTTCATCCTCTGAAGTTAGGGAAAATGTCACCTGAATTTAACTCTGCATTTCTTTTATTTAAGTATGCCCTCGTTTTCGTGTAATTTTAACTTTTATTATATGCAAACGATCAGCTACACGCACAAGTGAGATACCTTCCTCGGGTGCGTGTAGGCGACATAACCTTCAGCGTTATTTGGTAGGGCTGAATGCGGCTCTACGCATGGTGAGGCCACAAAAAGTACAGGCGATAATAGATTTGGTAGCTGACAGTGCCTCCAGTTCCTTTACATTGTCTCCCACCCAGTCTCCTGCTGAAAGATCAGAGTTGGCACCTGTAGCCCATGTCCATCAGTCCTTCACCTCACCCCCTTGCAAATCAGCCAAGCAGTCTGAGCCCCAAGTCATGCAGCAATCTCTTCTTCTTTTTGATGACTCTGCTAGCAAGGTTTCCCAGGGCCATCCACATAACCCTGCCCCAGAAGTGGAAGAGATTGAGTGCACCGAAGCCCAACCACTTATGTTTCAGGATGAGTACATAGGAAGACCACCGCAGCACGTCTCTGATGATGACGAAACACAGGTGCCAATGGCTGTGGCTTTCTGCAGTGTGCAGACCGACTGGATCAAGGAGGGCAGGAGTGAAGACTGGGTGGAAGATGATGTGGAGGACGATGAGGTCCTCGACCCCACATGGAATCAAGGTCATGCGAGTTACCTGTGTAGTTCAGAGAAAAAGGCGGTGGTCGCAGAGCCACCAGCACAGCAGAAGAGGGAGCAGGGTGCAAAAGCAGAGCGGCCGTCCCCGAGACAGTACGCATGCTACTGCCCACCGCAGCAAGAGACCAAGCACTCCAAAGCCAGCTCCAAGGAGATCCCTGGCCCTGAATGCCAGCCTTTTAAAATTACTGGCCTTTGAAATGCTGTCATTCCCTCTGGTGGAGACGGAAAGTTTTAATAGCCTTATGGCGGTGGCTGTCCCACAGTACGTTGTGCCCAGCCACCATTACTTTTCCAGGCGAGCCATCCATTCCCTCCATCCATTAGTATAATGATAGGGGTTAAAAAAAATAATTTAAACTCACCTCATCCACTTGTTCACGCAGCCTGGCTTGTCTTCTTTATTCTTCTTTGAGGACCTGGGAGAAAAGGACCTTTGGTGACATCACTGCGCTCATCACATGGTCCATTACCATGGTGATGGATCCTTTTTCTCCCAGGTCCTTTTCCTCCATCCCTAATTTACTTAGCATTCTGTATAAGGGAAAATAAGAAAGATCGGGTCCCCATCCGATCGTCACCTAGTAACCATGCGTGAAAATCACACTGAATCCACACTTGCTTGCAGATGCTTGCAATTTTCACCCTATAGAGCATGTTACGATTTTCACACAATGCACAAGTGATGCGTGAAATTCACCGCTCATGTGCACTGCCCCATAAAAATGAATGGGTCCTGATTCAGTGCGGGTGCAATGCGTTCAACTCACGCATTGCACCCGTGCGGAAAACTCGCCCTTGTGAAAGGGGCCTTAGGAGGGCCAGGTCTTAATGATGACCATCCTCATCTTTTGCTGGCATTACTTATCATCCTTCAAAGTCTCCATGTTCTAGAAAAGTCAGCAAAATGCACAGGGAGAAGGAACTGGATATTCCTGATGACATATTTTCACAGCTATTAGATGTGAAAAAGGAGGAAAAGCAGATGGCAGAAGGCCTCCCAATTCTGGTGTTGAAGAAGTGGGAATGCCACAGCTGATTTAATAATCTGTATTCACCGTCAAGTAACCTGTAGGAGATTGCAGGCAAGAACAGCAATAATATGCCTATTGTCCCCTTATCTAACCAACCAAACAAACCCCATAACAGCAATGATGAAGGACTATACAGTGCTTCTTTACTGCAGCATGGCTGCAAACCTGCTTGCGTGTGGCCGTACCGTCCTGCACACGACAGTATGGCTTTTTCAGTGTTTTTCACAGATCCTTTGTTCCACTTTTTGTTTCCGTTGTGTTTCCGTTTCTGGTCCGTTTTTCCGTATGGCATATACAGTAATTACATAGAAAAAATTGGGCTGGGCATAACATTTTCAATAGATGGTTCCAAAAAAAATGGACGGAAACGGAAGACATACCGATTCATTTCCGTATGTGTTTTTTTGCAGACCCATTGACTTGAATGGAGCCAAGGTACGTGATTCGCAGGCATTGATAGGACATGTTCTATCTTTCAACGAAACTGAATAACTGAAATACGGAAACGGAATGCATACGGAGTACATCCATTGAAATGAATGATTCTGTATACGGAACGAGAAAAACAGCCCGGAAACAACAAAAAAAAGTCGTGTGAAAAAGGCCTAATGCAGTGTGGCCTGAGTATATCTGATTTATAGTGATTCGTGAAGAATTAATTTGTAACAAATCACATTTCTTGGCTACATTCGGGTGAATTTAATGTTTCAATAGTTCACTCATTTCTAGTCATAATTATCACATTGGTGGGGGTCAAAGTCCCGGCAACCCCACTGATCAGCTGTTTTAGGGAGCCAGCAGCTTCTCGACACAGCGCAACAAATAGTATACTGACTGTGCTTGGTATTGCAGCTCAGACCCATTCACTTCAAAGGGGCTGAGTAGACACTAGGCCACGTGACTGATTTATGGTGACGTCACTTGGTCTAGGAAGAGACCAAAGCACTCATGGCATCCCCAACCTCTTCTATGAGATGATCGGTGGGGGTCGTGGGTGTTGGACCCCCACCAATCTGATATTGATGACCTATTCAGAGGATAACCCCTTTAACATTTTGCACATTATCATTTTGAGAACAGTGTTTTACCCTATGTATTTATTGGATTTATAAACATGCTACTGATCATCTGACTAAAGTGGAATGTCCTGTAGAATGGATGTCTAGAACAATTCAAAAGTTAATGAAGTTGTTGCTGTCCCAAGATTTTATGTTGGGGAAATATTTGCTATAGCAGACATAGTTGAGAGTGTGCTTCTTTTAAATATGATTATGAATGGAAAGTACAAAATGTTCAAACTCACAAGCATGAAATATCAAGACTGTAAAATACTGTCAGCTTCCTTCCCTGTGATATAAATCATCTGTGCTACAGGGTATTGTTTTGATGATGGATCAGCCATTGCAAACATATTTAGTCAGTAGAGAAACCTAATAGCATTGGGTCCTCATCCCATCACAGACCATTCAATATCCAGCTACAAACAATCAGATGGAAATGTACACTTGGCCAACTTGAGGTGTATTTCTGTGACATATTCAGACAGAGGAAGAGGAGGACACATGGGGATCTGGATGAAGGAACGATATGTGATCTGGATGCTGAAGCTGCGGGACAGTGGTGGACACCATGTGGTTTGGATTTGATATATTTTTTATGCAATAACATAGATGCCGCTGAGGTGATCACACTGCTTTCTCTCAGCTGTGTCCAAGCATTTGGAGTTGGCTTCAGTCCCTGCCTTAGTAATGAGGCCCTTCTTTGTTACATTCCATTCCCTGAGCTGCTGCAGCCTTATACTTTCAGCCAATCCCATAAGCTCAGTTTAATGGGAATTGGTTAACCTCTTCACTGCTAGTGCAGCTGGTGTAGAAATGGCCCCATGTTTCCAGCCCCTGCAGGCTGCCAAGCTGTAATAAAAAACTGAGTATGCCCAGAAAACCCTGATCTCAACATCAGAAGTTCACTGCTTCCTGAAATAATTGGGGTCATAAGATATTTAAATTTTACCCAGGAAATCTGAGCTATTCGGCTCTGTGTTGCCTGCTACATCCATTACTACGATCCAGAATGATCTATTGTATTTATTCTCCAGATCTCATTCTCTCTCTCCCAATTAATAAAGATATATATTTAATGCTACCATAACACTTTGGCAGGACAGGAAAAAGCATGTGAACTGATGTCCAAATATCCATGAACAGTGGCCTATTTATCATTGCTACCCAGAAGGTGGGGGGGGGCTCTACATTGTATTCAATTTTTTTCTTTCAGCCACATCAAATCTGTAAGATACTGTATGGTTAGTTTACAGAGATTGCTAAATATAGGACTGTGTGAAATGACACACTGGGAGCAATTATTGTCACATAATGACACAAATGCTAAATGGGAAGTCTACTTTGGATAAGTATATTTTTAAATACATTCTTAGAGGTAGCAAGTACAAGCGAATAAAATTAAACTCCACATGGCTAACAAATAGTGTAAAAAGGGGAATAAATTACAAAAAGAGGGAATTTAAAAAATACAAATCAGAGGGGTCAGCTGTAGCCTTTAAAAGTATAAAGAACTAAATAAATTATGTCAGAGGGTAATACAATCAGCTAAAATACAGGTGGCCAAAGAAAGTAAGACCAACCCCAAAAGATTCTTCAAATACATAAATGCAAAAAAAAAAAAAAAAAAAAAAAGGTCAGAACATGTAGGGCCCCTAAATGATGGTAATGGGGTGTTAGTCACTGGCAATCAAGAGAAGGCAGAGCTCCTAAATGGGATTTTTAGCTTTGTATATACAAAAGAAGAGATGACTAGGGATGAGCGAACCCGAAAATTCCACAGTACCGAATTTTGGGGTGTCCGTGACACGGACCCGAACCCGGACATTTTCGTAAAAGTCCGGGTTCGGGTTCAGTGTTCGTCGCTTTCTTGGCGCTTTTTGAAAGGCTGCAAAGCAGCCAATCAACAAGCGTCATACTACTTGCCCCAAGAGGCCGTCACAGCCATGCCTACTATTGGCATGGCTGTGATTGGCCAGTGCAGCATGTGACCCAGCCTCTATTTAAGCTGGAGTCACATAGCGCCACCCGTCACTCTGCTCTGATCAGCATAGGGAGAGGTTGCAGCTGCGACGTTAGGGCGAGATTAGGCAGTGATTAACTCCTCCAAAAGACTTCATTCAGAGATCGATCTGCAGCTGTGGATGATTGAACTGCTGCTATTGAATTGCTCACTGTTTTTAGGCTGCCCAGAGCGTTTTTCTGTCACTTTTTTCTAGGGTGATCGGCGGCCATTTTGTGTCTTGTGGTGCGCCAGCACAAGCTGCCAACAAGTGCATTTAACCCTAAGTAGTGTGGTTGTTTTTTGGCTAAATCCTACATCAGGGTCAAGCTGTCACACCAAGTGCATTTAACCATCAATAGTCTGGTTATTTTTTGGACATATACGACATCAGGGGCAAGCTGAGCCTGTCACCAAGTGCATTTAACCCTCAATAGTGTGGTTGGTCAAGCTGTCACACCAAGTGCATTTAACCATCAATAGTGTGGTTATTTTTTGGCCATATCCCAGTCTAATTCTGTCCATAAACATATACCTGTCACCCAGCGCCTAAATAATAGGCCTCAAATTTGTAGTCAGCTAAATCTGTGGTTATTGCTGTGGCTGGGCAAGTTATTTAGTGTCCGTCAAAGCACAGTTTTTGTTCTGGGTTGAAATACAATTCCCAATTTAGCAATTCTCTAAATTAGTGGTTTCTGCTGTATCAGGCCTACTTTAAAATTATCCCTAAAAGGGAATATTAGATTCAAGGTGCTGATAGGGTCATTCTCAATAACTTCACACACACGCTACTGTGCATATACCAGTCTAATTCTGTCTGTAAACGTATACCTGTCACCCAGCGCCTAAATAATAGGCCTCAAATTTATAGTCAGCTAAATCTGTGGTTATTGCTGTGCCTGTATTAGTGTAATACGGTACCTAAATAGATAGCCAGATAGTGTTAGGTGTCTTTAAAAAAAGGCCTGAATTTGAATTCATTACATTGGGCCAAATAATATTTTTGTTGTTGTGGTGAACGATAACAATGAGGAAAACATCTAGTAAAGGACGCGGACACGGACGTGGTCGTGGTGGTGTTAGTGGACCCTCTGGTGCTGGGAGAGGACGTGGCCATTCAGCCACACGTCCTAGTGTACCAACTACCTCAGGTCCCAGTAGCCGCCATAATTTACAGCGATATTTGGTGGGGCCCAATGCCGTTTTAAGGATGGTAAGCCTGAGCAAGTACAGGCATTAGTCAATTGGGTGGCCGACAGTGGATCCAGCACGTTCACATTATCTCCCACCCAGTCTTCTGCAGAAAGCGCACAGATGGCGCCTGAAAACCAACCCCATCAGTCTGTCACATCACCCCCATGCATACCAGGGAAACTGTCTGAGCCTCAAGTTATGCAGCAGTCTCTTATGCTGTTTGAAGACTCTGCTGGCAGGATTTCCCAAGGGCATCCACCTAGCCCTTCCCCAGCGGTGGAAGACATAGAATGCACTGACGCACAACCACTTATGTTTCCTCATGATGAGGACATGGGAATACCACCTCAGCACGTCTCTGATGATGACGAAACACAGGTGCCAACTGCTGCGTCTTTCTGCAGTGTGCAGACTGAACAGGAGGTCAGGGAGGAAGACTGGGTGGAAGACGATGCAGGAGACGATGATGTCCTAGACCCCACATGGAATGAAGGTTGTGCCACTGACTTTCAGAGTTCAGAGGAAGAGGCAGTTGTGAGACCGAGCCAACAGCGTAGCAAAAGAGGGAGCAGTGGGCAAAAGCAGAACACCTGCCGCCAAGAGACTCCGCCTGCTACTGACCGCCACCATCTGGGACCGAGCACCCCAAAGGCAGCTTCAAGGAGTTCCCTGGCATGGCACTTCTTCAAACAATGTGCTGACGACAAGACCCGAGTGGTTTGCACGCTGTGCCATCAGAGCCTGAAGCGAGGCATTAACGTTCTGAACCTTAGCACAACCTGCATGACCAGGCACCTGCATGCAAAGCATGAACTGCAGTGGAGTAAACACCTTAAAAACAAGGAAGTCACTCAGGCTCCCCCTGCTACCTCTTCTGCTGCTGCCGCCTCGGCCTCTTCTGCTGCTGTCGCCTCTGCCTCTTCTGCTGTTGCCGCCTCGGCCTCTTCCTCCACCTCTGGAGGAACGTTGGCACCTGCCGCCCAGCAAACAGGGGATGTACCACCAACACCACCACCTCCGTCACCAAGCATCTCAACCATGTCACACAGCAGCGTTCAGCTCTCCATCTCACAAACATGAGGCCCTGAACGCCAGCATTTCTAAACTACTGGCCTATGAAATGCTGTCATTTAGGCTGGTGGACACAGACAGCTTCAAACAGCTCATGTCGCTTGCTGTCCCACAGTATGTTGTTCCCAGCCGCCACTACTTCTCCAAGAGAGCCGTGCCTTCCCTGTACAACCAAGTATCCGATAAAATCAAGTGTGCACTGCGCAACGCCATCTGTGGCAAGGTCCACCTAACCACAGATACGTGGACCAGTAAGCACGGCCAGGGACGCTATATCTCCCTAACTGCACACTGGGTAAATGTAGTGGCGGCTGGGCCCCAGGCGGAGAGCTGTTTGGCGCACGTCCTTCCGCCACCAAGGATCGCAGGGCAAAATTCTTTGCCTCCTGTTGCCACCTCCTCCTACTCAGCTTCCTCCTCCTCTTCTTCCACCTGCTCATCCAGTCAGCCACACACCTTCACCACCAACTTCAGCACAGCCCGGGGTAAACGTCAGCAGGCCATTCTGAAACTCATATGTTTGGGGGACAGGCCCCACACCGCACAGGAGTTGTGGCGGGGTATAGAACAACAGACCGACGAGTGGTTGCTGCCGGTGAGCCTGCTGCTGGTGGTGTGCGATAATGGGCAAAATCTCGTTGCAGCTCTGGGAATAGCCGGTTTGACGCACATCCCTTGCTTGGCGCATGTGCTGAATTTGGTGGTGCAGAAGTTCATTCACAGGCTACTTTCACCCTTGCGTTCGGGGCTCTGCTTGTGAGTTCCGTTTGAAGACTCTCACAAGCGGCCCCGAATGGATCCGTCCAGCCCTAATGCATTCTGAGTGGATGCGGATCCGTTCAGAATGCATCAGTCTGGCACCGTTTGTCCTTGCAGCGTTCGGGTGTCCGCCTGGCCGTGCGGAGGCAAACGGATCCGTCCAGACTTGCAATGTAAGTCAATGGGGATGGATCCGTTTGAAGTTGACACAGTATGGCTCAATTTTCAAACGGATCCGTCCCCCATTGACTTTCAATGTAAAGTCAAAACGGATCCGTTTGCACTATCATGAAACGGATCCGTTCTGCAAACGGATCCGTTCTGAACGGATCTAAGTGTTTGCATTATAGGTGCGGATCCGTCTGTGCAGATACCAGACGGATCCGCACCTAAACGCAGGTGTGAAAGTAGCCTAACCTGATTTTGTTTTTACGAGGAGGTGAGTAGAAGCCTAGACAGAGGGAAGGTTGTGGATACTGTGTTTTTGGAATTTGCAAAGGTGTTCAATACTTTCCACATACACGCCTAAAATGTAAATTGAAGTCTATTGGTTTTGAAAATATAATTGTAATTGGATTGAAAATTGGCTTCAAGATCATATCCAAAGAGTTGTGGTCCATGATTTCTACTCCGAATGGTCCCCGGTTATAAGCTGTGTACCCCAAGGTTCTGTGCTGGGTCAACTATTATTTAACTTATTAATTATAGACATAAAGGATGGGATTAATAGTGCTGTTTCTATTTTTGCAGATGACACAAACTGACATGGACAAACTTACAGTTTGGGCCTCCACTTGGCAAATGAGGTTCAATAAAGATAAATGTAAAGTTATGCACCTGGGGGGGCTAACAATCTGCATGCAGCATATGTCCTGGGGGGGGGGGGGGTAAAACTAGCAGAGTCACTTGCTGAGAAGGATCTGGGTGTATTAGTAGATTATAAACTAAAAAACAGCACGTAATGCCAGTTGGCTGCCAGTAAGGCCAACAAACTTTTGTCTTGTATTAAAAGAGGTATGGCTTCACGGGACAGGTATGTAATACTGCCACTATACAAAGCTTTGGAAAAAAAAAGAAACACATGTTAACTCAAACATCTCGCCCCTGGTTCAACCATTTCTTCCAAATGTTATCAATTTTTCTCTGTCTATCACTCAATCTCTCTGTAACCTGTTCCATTCTGATCAGATTAAGCACAGCTTCCTGCCACTGTCCTACTGTAGGGGGATCTTTATTTATCCATTTCCGAAGTATCAACAATCTGGCCTGGAATAATACTTTATATGATATGTTTTTAGTAGATCAAGCTACCTTGCTGCATACAATATCTACTGATATTGGACTCATTCAGCGGTCCGACCATGCCCCAATAACACTGACCTTAGAGGACCTATACCAATTCTCACGTGCTCCCATTTGGCGCAATGACACATATTTATTTTTCAGCCCAGAATCAATTAGGGAGATGTCTACTGAATTACGGGTGTTTTTCACCTTCAATGATGGCTCTGTCGCGGATAAATATATCCTGTGGCAGACCCATAAGGGGTTCATTTGAGGCCCCCTGATTAGATTGAAATGCAAATTAAAGAAAGTTAAAGAAAGGGAAATTTAAATCCATTGCAGATCTCGAGAATCGGAATAAGACGTCCAGAAATGGGAGCGAGAACTAGGTAGTGCACTCTCTGATGATGATTGGTCTTCTGCAATTGGTTTCTTAGCCTCTAATTTTAAGTGTGTTACCCATTATGAAGCTGGTGTTAAGACGCTTCTAAACTGGTACTTTACACCCAAAAGACTACATACCATTTACCCTTCTTCTTCTCCCCTGTGCTGGAGGGGCTGTGGAAATGTAGGCTCACTGCTCCACGTTTTGTGGACATGCCCAATTGTCACCGGTTTCTGGAAGCAGGTATTTGAGTTGTTGGGTGAAATATCTGGCCATGAAATCTCCCCACCTCCAGAACTTGCTCTTTTATTTTTGGGCATTCAACGCCTGTATCCATCATATAGGCCCATAGTGGGGCATGTCTTGCTTGGCGCTAAACTAGTTATAACTCGCCACTGGAAGAAAGTGACCCCTCCAGATATTTCGGAGGTGGTAACTGAGCAAAATAGCACATGTCGTTATGAAAAGATGATTCTACCCTCAATGCTTTCTCCTGTGAAACATAAATGTATCTGGAACCCCGGGATGGTTCACCCGAAGTTCTCCCACTAAGTGAACTTCATAAAACGGACCCCTGTGAGAGGTAGTGGTCGGGTATATCCTTTTGAGCTCTCTTCATTTAGGTCCCTCCTGTAGCTAAGCCTCCTGTTAAGACAGATCTTTGTACCATTTTTGTTGTTTATGGTTTTTGTGTTGGTATGGGGGCACTTAACACTTGGTAAATGTTAATAATGTATCCAGATCAAGCCTGAGGATGTCGCAATTACCTTGGGCGATGTACAGATTGGAGAAGATAGTGAATCTGACATGCTCTTGACCAAATTGTAATGATATTGTGATACCAATGTTACCAGTTTTGATCCTGACTTGCGATTTACGAATGTCACTACTACACCATGTCTTCCATAATAATGGAAATTTTGTTAACAGAACAGTATCTTTTTTCGGTGGCTGCGCCCACCGCAAATTGTTTGTGTAATTTCATGCTCTGCTAACCTTTCTATGAAAATTCGCAATAAAAATGTTGAAATAAAAAAATGATTTATTTAACGTTTTATTTCAAAATAAATAACTTTGAAGCTTATGACAATCGGAGGCGGATTAAGTGCATGATAGGCCTGGGGCTGTCTACCCAACTTGGGCCCCTACCTCCATTTTAGTTTAGTTTAGTTTTTCTGTATGAAAATTCTCTGGTGCATCGTGAGACCCACAGTCTCTTCCTAGGCCATATGACATTACATTTATCTAGGTCACAGCAGCACACAGTGCTCCTGACTAAAAAAAAAAATACCCTAAATTGGCTCCTAAACTGAAAAATTTAAGAGCCAAATTAAATTTTTGGTCGTCAAATATAATAATAAAAATGTAGAATTCAGCACCACATACCTTTTACAACCAGTGACATTTCCTGTCATTTACACCTTCTCTTTCCTCTTTTCCTCTGTTTGACCCAAACCACCATGACAAATTCTTTCAGCCGCATCTCATCTCTGCAGAGTTTTTTACACAGACAAGTTAGATTTCTAAATTTTTCCTGGTGTCCCAACAATGTCATCCTGCTGCCACTCCCAATACTGTGCCTGTTGTGCTCCCCAATGCCCCAGATACTATACTGCTGAAAAAATAGTGACCCCAGTAGACATAATTGGGGTAATATATCAAACGGTAGAAGTGGATTACCAAAGGAGCTGTCAAAAATGAAAAGTGGAATCGGATTGGTTGCTATGGGCAACTAAGCCAGTTCTACTTTACATCAGTTTGATAAATTACCCCAAATGTCCCTATAGTGTCCATAGCAGTTATAATGTCCCCTAGAGTGCCCCCAGCAACAAGGAAATGCAGTGTGATCTCTTGTCCAGTAGATGGTGTTAGAGCACAAGTTAAGCGCTGTGGCCAGAGAACCAGGAAATCTGGGAGATGTAAGGAGGCAGTGCTGAGACGAAGATTGAGAAGAGTGAGGACAGTAGGAGTTCTGAGCAGGGGAAGCGTGTGTTGTGGTATTGTCTTCCTGACAGAGAATAAGGCCTATGAAGATTCCAAAGTAAGGAATACAAAGGAATCACTGAGTGCCCCAATGCAAAGGGCTGTGATAGAGAGGCTGTAAGCCATGTACCGGGGTGGGCTCCCCAGGATACAGCAAAGTCACGAATGATGACACCAGCTCTGCCAAGACAGAACTTTTACTGAAATGTAGCGATAAACACAATCCCAACTGCTAGGAACATAAAATGTATGTACATATATCTCAGCCCGAAGGCTGATACCCTTATGCTGCACAGCATGGCACCCTCTGATGGATGCTGAAGAAAGATCAAGTAAATTAACCTACTGGCGGGCCCAAATAGAATTGCCTCACCATACCTATTATTACCCTAAGGAAAAAGCAAATAAATGTTTGGGTGCGTAGGACGGGTTAGCCTGCGGTGCAACACTAGAGCTTGCAAAATTACACAGAATTCCCTCCCTTCCCTAAACTGACAGAGTAGCAGTGCTTAAGAATCACTCCTAAGCAAACACATAAACTGGCTGGAGTTTCTGAGAAATGTATCAGTTGTGCAGTGTCCGTTTAAGTTATGGAGTACTGGAATGAATGATGACAACACGTGCGGCATGACACATGATGGAGGCCCTAAATAACTAACTACAGGCCATAGATCAGTCTCTGGGCGCCACAATTTCTATGAAGTGCGTGCACGATTTGACTGACCCGGGTCTGTACTGTATCTGATGGCGGCTCCAGACCGAACAACAAGGCTCTGTCAGAGCATGCGATCCTGCAGGCTTTGTAACTTTGCTCCTCCGTTCTCATAAACTTCCTGAAATCAATGCTCTTTCCTCAGAACAAAAGCTGGTTCTGGAACAAAGATGATATCACTTTGCTGCAGCTCAGATCGCTGAAGAGTGCTCCAAACCTGGATGCAGACAGATTCTCTTTCTCACACACAGGCCTTCTGTCAGCTCACAAAATGATCGCCTGCTTCTTCTCCAGACTGATCAACTCCACCTTCTCTAAATATTTAAATCTCAGCAACCTGTTTAGCTGTGTGGGGAAACAACGGCCTCTGGTGGTCAAACAGCAAAATAACAGTGTTCATGCAATAAGAGCTGTTTTGCAATCGCACAAGGCAGCCGCAGATGAGGTCTTAAAAAATCTGTGGACGGAGAGGGTGTCTCCTGGCCAACAGGCACCACTCTGAAGAGAGACCATCCATCACAGCCTTGTAGGCCTTAGGTAGCACCCCTGACTGAAAAAAATATTCATTATAATTGTTATTAATTTCATACGTTTGCTTGTTTGCTCTTAAAGGGACTCTGTCACCACTTTCTAACCCCCACTTTTAAAACTATTGTTCTGTCCATGGAGCCCTTGTGATTACAATGGTGTTGTTATATGCGAAATCTGCTGGCTCGTTTTGATAAAAAACACTTTTATCTAACCTGTCAATCATGTGGATAAGGTGCCCAGGGTGTTTCTCCTGGTCTGAACATGCCGCCCGCCGCCGTTGGTGCCCAGCTCCTCCTCTGATCCTTTCAGCGCCGCCTGAATGTGAAGAAATACGCCTCCGGCTCTCCCTCAGTCCCCCCTCCTTTTCTAAAATCTCGTGCGTGCGCACAGGCCTGTGCCTGATGCGCCCGTGCGGACTTTTCGATTCAGCCTCATTGAGCGAAGTGCGCATGCGCATGCGCACTTCGCTCAACCTCCCGATAACGCGAACACTGCCGCACGCGCGGGATCTTAGAAGAGAAGGAGGGGGGACTGAGGGAGAGCCGGAGGCGTATTTCTTCACATTCAGGCGGCGCTAATTCAAGGCAGAGGAGGACCTGGGCACCAACGGCGGCGGCGGCGGGCGGCATGTTCAGACCAGGAGAAACGCCCTGGGCACCTTATGCACATGATTGACAGGTTAGATAAAAGTGTTTTTTATCAAAACGAGCCAGCAGATTTCGCATATAACAACACCATTGTAATCACAAGGGCTCCATGGACAGAACAATAGTTTTAAAAGTGGGGGTTAGAAAGTGGTGACAGAGTCCCTTTAACCCCTTCACACATTTTGACATAACTGTACGTCCAAATTGCAAGTAACTTACTGCATTTGGACGTACAGTCATGTCCAAACTGTTTACCGGGGCTGTGACACTATAAAGTGTCACAGCCCCAGAGTCTGCACTCTCCCCGAGAACAGAGACACAGAGGAAGCCAGACAGGGACCAATCAGAGTGGTCCCTTGTTGGCAAGTGCTCCGATTGGTTATTCTCTGCAGACTAACCAATCGGAGCTCTTCAAAGTGAAAATGCTGGTTTCAGGCTGTGGTCATGCTGTGGGCATCACTTAAAGGGGTTTTCTGGATGTTTTATATTGATGACCTATTCTCAAAATAGGTCATCAATAATAGATTGGTGAGAGTCTGACACCCAGCGCAACTACGGATCAACTGTTTGAGATCTCCTCTCAGCTTACCAAGAACAGCACCATTCATTGTATAGCGTCTGTGCTTGGTATTGTTGCTCAGACCCTTTCACTTGTATGGAACTGAGATGTAACTGATAAACGTGACTAGTGATGAGCGCAGAATTTTACAAAAAAAATTTGCTTAATAACTAATTACTTTGTCATGATGTGCATGTCTTTATAAGTAGAGGGTACAAAGACAGGGAGCTAAGATTGTGCCCCCCCCCCTCCCACCCCCCCTGTTCATAGCTGATCATGGAATCTGACAGCAATAATACAGTGTAAAAAAATAAAAATAAAGTCATACTTACCTTATCCATTTGATCGCGAAGAGCCGGCCGCTGCCATCTTGATTGAAGATCTAGCACAAAATCTCATGCCTCCTGTGATGACATCATCACAGTGTACGGGATTTCTTGTGAGATCTTCAATGAAGATTGCGGTGGCCAGCTCTTCATGCTCAAACGGATGAGGTAAGTATGATTGTTTTTTTATTTTTTACCGCCACTCAAGGAAAATTGCGACGAAGCACGAGGAAATTCCGCTTTGCGACGAATCAAATTTTCCCTGCAATTCGAATCGAAGTTCAAGTCACTCAACATTAAATGTGACGTCACTGACCTTTGAAGAGGCTGCAGCGTTCAGCATAGCGCTGAAGACTCTTAAAACAGCTGATCAGCAGATGTACTGAGAGTCTGTCCCTTGTCAATCTGATTTTGATAGTCTATCCTGAGGACAGGACATTAATATCAAAATCTCAGGCAACCCCTTTAAAAGTTAGTTACACATATTCCCAGAAAACCCAGCATGGTTCCTGTTGATCAACGATTTTACTCCATAAATATCACCCAAAAGTAACTTGGGGAACATACACAATTAGCTAGTGATTAGTGAGCATTTTGTACATGGCAGCAAGTGTAAAGTGAGTTCTTGAATTTGATTTGTATGAAGCAGGAAATATCGAAAAGTGTAAGAGTCTGGGCAGCTTTGGCAAGGATCAAATTGTAATTGCAAAATGGTCAGGGCATTTTTAAAAGTAGCAGGTCTTGTAGTGTGTTTCCAACATTTTATTAGTATCTACCAAAAATGTTCCAAGGAAGGAGAGAAAGTGATCTTGTAACAATTACTGTTACAAGTTAATGCTGGCTATGACAGAAAGTTGTCAGAACACACAATGCATCATAGCTTGCTTCATATGAGGCTGCATAGCTGTACACCAGTCATAGTGCTCTGGCTCTGTCCACCACCAGGAGCACCTAAAATAGGCATGTAAGCATCAGAACTGGACCATGGAGTAATAATAGAAGATAGCCTGGTCTGATAACATGACTGTATTATTCGCTTTATAAGACACAGCTGATGATAAGACACAATCCAGGTTTAAGAAAATAAAAAAGGTTTAAGAAAATAATCAAATAAAAAATTTCATCAGATCTCATATCAGATCCTCAGAACCGACCCCCATAAATATCAAGACATTGGATCAGACTCCCATATCATGACATCACATCAGACCCCTATATCAGGAAATCACATAATATCCTGATTTCCTGATTGAAGTCGGGAAGGACATTTTTTCCAATAAAGTGGGGAAAATTGGCTTCTACCTCACAGTTTTTTTTTTGCTTTCCTCTGGATCAACTTGCAGGATAACAGGCTGAACTAGATGGAAAGGTGTCTTTTTTCAGCCTTATAAACTATGTTACTATGTTATCCCCAAATCAGGACATCACATCTGACCCTCATGTCAGACCTTACATCAGCCCTCCATGTTAGAACCCCATCAGCCCTCCATTTCTGACCTCAGATCAGCCCTCAATGTCAGACCCCCATTAAACCTCAGATCAGCCCTCATTGTCAGTCCCCCATCAGACTCAGATCAGCCCTCAATGTCAGACCCCCATCACAACTTTTATCAGACCACAATGTCAGACTCCCATAAGATCTTATATCATGCCTTTATGTCAGACCCCCCATCAAATCTGACATCAAATCTTTATGTCAGACCCCCCATCAAATCTCAGAGTTCCTTACTAGAACACCATCAGACCTCAGATCAGATTAAAATAAAATAAAAACTTCTGTTACATATCCTGCACAGCAGCTTCTTAGGCAGTCTCTTGCGAAGTTGCGCTCCTGTCTATTTCAGCCTGCGCTGCAGCAGCAGGTCTGAGGGCGCGCACTAAGTCCTGACTCTGTACGCAGTCAGGACAGTGCAGTGCCGGCTCCAGGAAGGAAGACCAGGGAGGGTGTGTACCAGAAGCTCTCGTACCACTTCACTCCTCACTCTCTGCACCTTATGCATACCATTGAGCGCATCTATAATGGAAGCGCTCACTAGTATTCACTTTATAAGATGTTTGGCCATTTTCCCCCACTTTTGGGGCAAAAAGTGTGCTTTATAAAGCTAAAAATACAGTATATTTTCTTTTGCATCACGTGAATGGCTGGGTGCTTACTTGGGGAAGAGATGGCACAAAGATGCAATGAGTAAGATGGCAAGCCAGCGGAGGCAGTGTGATAATTTGGACAATGTTCTACTGGGAGAACTTGAATCCTGGCATTCTTGTGGGTGTTACTTTTATGTGTACCACCTACCTAAACATTGTAGAAAACCAAGCACATTCCTTATAGCAGTGGGCTATTTCAACAGGATAATTCACTATATGCCACATCTCAAATATTGTTAAGGACTAGTGTTGATCGAGCATGCTCTGCCAAACACCAGTTCGGCTTGAGCATCTCGATTCGCAGCCAATAAACATGCAGGTAAGTACTGCCCACACTGTAATGGCGTAGCCATTAGTGATGAGCGGCAGGGGATATATTAAACGTCACAATATTTATTTAATATTTTGTAGAATATTTGTCATATATTTGCAAATTTTGAGAATTCAAGATTATTTTATTGAATGCAATAAATCGGCAACATATAAATAGTGTAATGCGAATTTGTAACACGAAATACAGGCGTGGGTCACTTTGGCTACATTTTTTAAGCTGGTATAAGTTTCCTGAGACTGGAGAAAATGGTTAGCATGGCAGAACATTAGAACAGCTTTATATTCAGATAGAGTCAAGTACTCCAATTTAATTTGCAATTGCGCTAATCGCTCTACGTGCAACTTCACATTTTACAAGTATTGTTGTGTATTTGCTTCCTTATCATTGGCCCACAAGCAAGAAGCAGAGAGGAATCATGTGTTCAGATGGAAAAAAATGCTGAATATTCGATAGAACGAATTTAGCACTATATTCTAAATATTCGCAAATTCTCGAAGCGCCGATATTCGGGATAAAAATTGGCTATTTGAATATTCGTGCTCAACACTAGTAGCCATGTTGGATACTGGCATTACAGTTATTGGCTGGCCAGAACGCGTCATCGGGTGCTATATAGTACCCGATGACGCGTGTTCGGCTCAGTCTTAGTTAGAGAGAGCTGTGCTGAGGAAGGGGCAGACAGCATAGGGAGTGATATAGGAATATTTTTATTAGAAAAACTTTTCAAAGACCCTAAAGTCCTTTTAGCGTGCAATATTTAGGCCGCTGCGGACAGTGACATTAGCTGCGGCACATCTCCTGTGTAAAGTGTGCGCATCCAAAAAATATCTGTGACATCCAGTGTACTTTTTCCATAGATGGCTTCTCTTGCACGGTGACAGTGACATTACCAGCGCCACATCTGCAGTGTAACGTGTGCACTGAAAAAATGTATTTGTGACATACAGTACAGTGTACTTTTTCCGTAGATGCTGCAGACAGTGACATTACCGGTGGTACCTCTCCTGTATAACGTTTCCACATCCCAAATACCTTTTTTAATTTGTTTGCGCATACACTTCCAAATCCTACGCTACTGTATGTGTGAAATACTTACAAGCATATATAACATTTAATATGAAGAAGGCGAGCAGTAAGAGACAGGGAAGTGGCCATGCTGCTGATGGGGCTCGCAGAGACCGTGGCCCTGTGTGCGGTAAAACTGTGCCTGCTGACAGAGCACAAGAAACACACTCATCCACGATACCTGGCTTCATGTCCCAGTTTTCAGGGCGGCACAGGACATCACTCTCGACGTCACACCAGTGCGACCAGGTGGTCGGTTGGATTGCAGCAGATAATGCTTCCAGTCGGTTAAGCACCACCCTGTTTTCCACAAAGTCCAGTCACAGTAGCCAAGAGTCTGGACAACAGAATCCTCACCATTATCCTCCTTCCTCCCACCATGGAAAGTCTTGGCAAACAAGCGATCCCACATTCGGATATTCTGAGGAGCTCGTTTCAGCGCCAATCCTTGATTTGGCCCTCTAGCCAAGGCCGCTTGAAGAGGGACATGAGGAGATCTTGTGCCTTGATTACCAAATTTTAGCATCCACAGTCAGAAAAAGATGACGGTGGGGAACGGCAATTAATGTTTCACAAGGTGGATAATGATGATGAGACACAGTTGCCAATAAGTCAACGGCAATTACTGTCTCAAGAGGTTGATGAAGAGGATGAGACACAGTTGTCAATCACTGAGGTTGTGGTCAGGTCAGGAGGATGAGCAGAGTGAGGAAGTGGAAGAGGAGGTGGTGGACGATTAAATCACTGACCCAACCTGGGAAGGTGGAAAGCCGAGCGAGGACAGCAGTACAGAGGGGGTGGGATCTGCAGCACCGCAACAGGCTGGAAGAGGCAGTGGGGTGGCAAAAGGGAGAAGGCGGGACACACCAAACAGGCCCACAACTGCTCCACGGAGCACCCCCATGCAGAAATCTCCCTTGCCAAGGGGTAGATGTTTTGCAGTATGGCGCTGTTTTGAAGAAAGTGCGGACGACAAAAGATTGGTAGTTTGCAACCTGTGCCGTACCAAAATGAGCAGAGGCGTAAACACTAGCAACCTCACTACCACCAGCATGATCCGCCACATGGCATCCAAGCACCGTAATAAGTGGGATGAACACCTGGTTCCACAATCAGTGTCTGCGGGTCACACCACTGTTTCCTCTTCCCCTGTGTTACTCTCTGGCCAACCCCCTGTCTAAGGCGGAGGCCCGGATGCCTCCCACCCTGGACCTTTGCAAGCACCATCAGCGACCACATCCACTTCCGTGTCCCAGTGCAAAATCCAAATGTCATTACCCCAGGCATTTGAAAGCAAGAGCAAATACCCAGCCCCGCACCCACAGGCCATAGGACTAAATGCGCACCAATCAAAATTACTGGCCCTGGACATGTTGCTATTTAGGCTTGTGGACACTGAGGCCTTCCGCAGCCTGATGTCGGCGGCCGTCCGCGGTACTCTGTCCCCATCCGCCACTATTTTTCAAGGTATGCCATGCCCGGCTTACACCAACATGTGTCCCTTAATATCACATGTGCCCTGACCAACGCAGTTACTGGGAAGGTCCACTTCACCACTGACACATGGACAAGTTCAGCCAGGGACGCTCGCTACATTTTCCTGACGGCACACTGGGTGAAAGTTGTGAAGGCAGGGAGCGAGTCGTACCCTGGGATGGCACAGGTGCTACTGACGCCAAGGATTGCGGGCCCTACTTCTATCAGGATTTCTTCCAGCACCTACATTAGTGTCTCCAACCCTCACTTCTCCTCCTCTGCCTCCTCCTCCACTTTCACCTTCAAATTATCTGCGTGCAGCACCAGTCGTTAGCTCAAAGCAGTGTAGCACTGCAATGGAGAAACGGCAACAGGCCGTGCTAAAGCTGATATGCTTAGGGGACAAACAGCACCCTGCCGCAGAGCTATGGCAGGTGATAAGAGACCAGACTGAGTTGTGTCTCTCACCACTCAACCTAGAACCAGGCATGGTTGTGTTTCATAATGGCCATAGCTTGGTGGTGGCTTTGGAGCTCTGCAAGCTCACACACATCCCATGCCTAGCCCACGTCTTAAACTTTTGCATGACCTACTGGTGAAGGTGCGCCGCATGTGTGCACATTTCCGCAAGTCATTGACAGCTTCAGCCGGTCTGTCAACGCTGCAGCAGTGCTGGAAATTTCCAGCTCACCGCTGGAACTCGATGTTCCACATGTTGGCCAGGCTTTGTGAGCAGCAGAGGGCAGTAGTGGAATACCAGCTGCAACATAGTCGTCGCCTTTACAGTCAGCTTTTGCTATTCACAAGCGAGGAGTGGGCATGGATGTCTGACCTCTGTGAGGTTTTAAGAAACTTTGAGGAATCAATACAGATGGTGACCGGCGATAACGCTATTATCAGCGTAACTATCCTACTTCTGTGTCTACTCAGACGTTCGCTCCAACACATTTAAAGACAACACTTTGCATGTGGAAGAGGTGGAAATGGGGGAAGACATTACACAAGGTGATAGCCAGACCAATATCAGTTCGTCTTCTCACCGCAAATTGGACGATGAAGAGGAGGAGAAGCAGGGGATGGTTGCCTCCGCTACAGAGGGAGGAAGAGAATTTGGAGATTGAGAGTCATCCTCCTGATGACGACAACGAAGTCTTGCCTGTTGGTACTCTTGCACAAATGGCTGATTTTTTTATGTTAGGCATGTTACCACGACCCGTGCGTTATACGCTTTTTAGACAACATGGATTACTGGTTGGTCACCCTTCTCGACCCCTGCTACAAAGAGAACTTCTCATCTCTCATTCCTCTGGTGGA
This sequence comes from Bufo gargarizans, assembly GCF_014858855.1. Classification (NCBI taxonomy): domain Eukaryota; kingdom Metazoa; phylum Chordata; class Amphibia; order Anura; family Bufonidae; genus Bufo; species Bufo gargarizans. The sequence continues at coordinate 126,274,855 of NC_058088.1, read as the reverse complement.
GAGGACGAGCAAAACGGTGCAATACCAGAAGGTCCTTGTTGAAAAATTGCTGCAAAAATTTCCATCTGACAACGCTGTCAGAGTCCGTAGTTCCTTGGGCAACCAAGGAGGGGAGACAAGGGGAATACACAGCAGTTCCAACAGAGGCAGGGCAACACTCTCCAAAGCCTGGAACAGTTTCATGACACCTCACCAGCACACTCGCCCTGATGCACAGCCTAGTGTCACAAGGAGTAAAAAAAATTGGAAGATCGTGAAGGAGTAAATAGTAGCAGACTGTGTCAGCGTCCTCAATGATCCCTCAGTGCCTTACAACTACTGGGTGTCCAAGTTGGACACGTGGCACAAACTGACGCACTACTCCTTGGAGGTGCTGGCCTGCCCTGCCGCAAGCGTTTTGTCTGAGCAGGTATTTAGTGCTGCTTGTGGCATTATAACAGATAAGTGTAACAAGTGTAACCGTCTGTCAACTGAAAATGCTGACAGGTTGACTCTTATAAAAATGAACAAGGTCTGGATTGACCCTAACTTCTCGACTCCACCAGAGAAAAGCTGATGAACATAAAGGCACTTTAAAGAGGACCTTTCATCAGAAAAAAGTATGTAAACTGACTATACCGACATGTAGAGCGGCGCCCAGGGATCCCCCTGCACTTACTGTTATCCCCGGGCGCCGCTCCGCTCTCCGGTTATAGCCTCCGGTATGTTCCTACTTAGGCTCCACCCGGGGGAACTTAGGCTCCACCCAGGGGAACCTGCCGGCGTCTCTTTCTCCTATGCTGTAGCGCTGGCCAATCACAGCGCTCAGCTCATAGCCTGTGGAAATTTAAGTCCCTGTCACCTATGCAGAGCAGGGGTTTTTTATCGGCAAAACTGTGTTCATGTCACCCACCAAGCACATTGGTTGAACAGAGGATTTTACAAAATTAGGTCCTTGTCATCTATGCAGAGCAGGGGTTTGTATACGGCAAAATTGGTAAACTGTCACCTGACAATGTAACAGCCGATTTTTTTGAAATTTAGGTCCCTGCCACCTATGCAGAGCAGAGGTTTATTTACGCAAAAATACACTAGTTTTTTTGTTTTATTTTTTATATTTTATTTTAATTTTATTTTTGTTTAAATTAGGGTACACCCCAAAAGAGTGGGAAACATCAAAAATACAACAATGAGCAATTGCGCTGTAGTATAACAATGGCTGGGTAAGGCTGGTGTACATGTTTATTCTGCACAAGGTACAGACAGGTTCTGTGTGATCCATGCCTAGTTCATTTTAATAAACGTGAGCTTGTCCACATCGGCTGTGGACAGGCGGCTGGACTTGTCTGTGATAACGCCCCTTGACCGTGGTATACACACATTCAGACAATACACGGGCTGCAGGGCAGGCCAGAACCTCCAAAGCATTAAATGAAAGCTCAGGCCATGTGCCCAATTTGGAAACCCAGAAGTTAAAGGGGGCAGACCTATCATTCAGTATGTGTAGGCGTGTGTACACATACTGCTCCACCATGTTGCTGAAATGCTGCCTCCTGCTAAGACGTTCCATATCAGCTGGTGGTGCTGGTTGTTGTGGCGTGCTGACAAAGCTGTTCCACATTTCGGCCATGCTAACCCTGCCTTCTGAGGTGATGGTGGTGCCCCAGCTGCGTTGGCGACCTGTTCCTCCTCCGCTGCCTTCGCCTTGTGCTTCCACTGAGGCCACGCTGTCAGTTGGGAAAGCCACCAGCAGCGCGTCTACAAGCATGCACTTGTACTCACAAATCTTACGATCACGCTTTAGTGACGGAATTAGGGACGGTACGTTGTCCTTGTAACGAGGATCCAGCAGTGTGGCCACCCAGTAATCAGCACAAGTTAGAATGTGGGCAACTCTGCGTCGTTGCAAAGACACTGCAGCATGTAATCACACATGTGCGACAGGATACCCAGATGCAAAGAAAAACTGTCCTCTGGGGAAGGTACAGTACAGACCAAAAGTTTGGACACACCTTCTCATTCAAAGAGTTTTCTTTATTTTCATGACTATGAAGGCATCAAAACTATGAATTAACACATGTGGAATTATATACATAACAAACAAGTGTGAAACAACTGTAATATGTCATATTCTAGGTTCTTCAAAGTAGCCACCTTTTGCTTTGATTACTGCTTTGCACACTCTTAGCATTCTCTTGATGAGCTTCAAGTGGTAGTCACCTGAAATGGTCTTCCAACAGTCTTGAAGGAGTTCCCAGAGATGCTTAGCACTTGTTGGCCCTTTTGCCTTCACTCTGCAGTCTAGCTCACCCCAAACCATCTCGATTGGGTTCAGGTCCAGTGACTGTGGAGGCCAGGTCATCTGGCGCAGCACCCCATCACTCTCCTTCATGGTCAAATAGCCCTTACTTTCAAAGTTTTCCCAATATTTCGGCTGACTAACTGACCTTCATTTCTTAAAGTAATGATGGCCACTCGTTTTATTTAGCTGCTTTTTTCTTCCCATAATACATATTCTAACAGTCTATTCAGTAGGACTATCAGCTGTGTATCCACCTGACTTCTCCTCAACGCAACTGATGGTCCCAACCCCATTTATAAGGCAAGAAATCCCACTTATTAAACCTGGCAGGGCACACCTGTGAAGTGAAAACCATTTCTGGTGGCTACCTCTTGAAGCTCATCAAGAGAATGCCAAGAATGTGCAAAGCAGTAATCAAAGCAAAAGGTGGCTACTTTGAAGAACCTAGAATATGACATATTTTCAGTTGTTTCACACTTGTTTGTTATGTATATAATTCCACATGTGTTAATTCATAGTTTTGATGCCTTCAGTGTGAATCTACAATTTTCAGAGTCCTGAAAATAAAGAAAACTCTTTGAATGAGTAGGTGTGTCCAAACTTTTGGTCTGTACTGTATATCGTCTGTGTCCTCTGTATCCCCCCAGCCATGCACCATGAGCTGGTTTGGGTGCCACCCTGCTGTGAACATGGTTCCTCCTTCTCCATCTCTTCCTCCTCATCCTCCACCTCCTCATCCTCCAGAACTGTGCCCTGGCTGCTCAATTGTGTACCTGGCGTTTGTGGGTGCAGGAACTCACCCTCGGAGCCACTTGTGAATGACTGGCCTGAAACCCTATGAAATGATCCCTCTTCCTCCTCCCCCTGTGCCATATCATCTTCCATCATCACTCAAAGCGTTTTTTCAAGGAGGCATAGAAGTTGGATAGTAACGCTGACAACGACGTCATCGGCACTGGCCATGATGGTGGAGTACTCAAAACATTGCAACAAGGCACACAGGTCTCGCATGAAGCCCCAGTCATTGGTGGTGAAGTGGTGCTGTTCCGCAGAGCGACTCGCCCGTGAGTGCTGAAGCTGAAACTCCACTATCGCCTGCTGCTACTCGCACAGTCTGGCCAGCATGTGCAAGGTGGCGTTCCACTTTGTGGGCATGTCACATGTGAGGCGGTGAGCGGGAAGGCTGAAGTTACGTTGCAGCACTGACAGGCGAGCAGCAGCAGGGTGAGAACGCCGAAAGCACGCACAGACTGCTCGCACTTTATGTCGCAGCTCTGACATATCAGGGTAATTTTTAAGGAACCTCTGCACCACCAAATTCAGCACATGCGCCAGGGAAGGTATGTGAGTCAAACCGACTAGTCCTAGAGCTGCTTCGAGATTATCACACACCGCCTGGCCTGGTGGCTCACTGGCACCAACCACTCATCGGTCTGTTGTTCCATGCCTGTCCACAGCTCCTGTGCCGTGTGGGGTTTGTCCCCAAACAGATAAGTTTGAAAAACTGCCTGCTGTTGTTTACCCCTGGCTGTGCTGAAGTTGAGGTGAAGGTGTTACGCTGACCGGATGAGGAGGCGGTAGAGGATGAGGAAGTGGAGTAGGAGGAGGAAGCAACAGGAAGCAAACTGAAGCGCCCTTCAATCCTCGGTGGTGGAAGGACATGCACCAAACTGCTATCCGCCTCAGGCCCTGTCACCACTGCGTTTACCCAGTGTGCTGTTAGGGAGATATAACGTCCCTGACCGTGCATACTGGTCCACGTATTCATAGTTAGTTGGACCTTGCCACAGATGGCATTGCACAGTGCACACCTGATTTTGTCCCCCACTTGGTTGTGCAGGGAATGGATGGCTCGCCTGGAAAAGTAATGGTGGCTGGGCACAACGTACTGTGGGACAGCCACCGCCATAAGGCTATTAAAACTTTCTGTCTCCACCAGAGGGAATGACAGCATTTCAAAGGCCAGTAATTTTAAAAGGCTGGCATTCAGAGCCAGGAATCTCCTTGGAGCTGGCTTTGGAGTGCTTGGTCTCTTGCTGCGGTGGGCAGTAGCATGCGTACTGTCTCGGGGACGGCCGCTCTGCTTTTGCACCCTGCTCCCTCTTCTGCTGTGCTGGTGGCTCTGCGACCACCGCCTCTTTCTCCGAACTACACAGGTAACTCGCATGACCTTGATTCCATGTGGGGTTGAGGACCTCATCGTCCTCCACATCATCTTCCACCCAGTCTTCACTCCTGCCCTCCTTGTCGGTCTGCACACTGCAGAAAGCCACAGCCGTTGGCACCTGTTTTTCGTCATCATCCGAGACGTGCTGCGGTGGTCCTCCTATGTACTCATCCTGAAACATAAGTGGTTGGGCTTCGGTGTACTCAATCTCTTCCACTTCTGGGGCAGGGCTATGTGGATGGCCCTGGGAAACCCTGCTAGCAGAGTCATCAATAAGAAGAAGAGATTGCTGCATGACTTGGGGCTCAGACTGCTTGGCTGATTTGCAAGGGGGTGAGGTGAAGGACTGATGGACATGGGCTACAGGTGCCAACTCTGATCTTTCAGCAGGAGACTGGGTGAGAGACAATGTAAAGGAACTGGATGCACTGTCAGCTACCAAATCTACTATCGCCTGTACTTTTTGTGGCCTCACCATGCGTAGAGCTGCATTCAGCCTTACCAAATAACGCTGAAGGTTATGTCGCCTACACGCACCCGAGGAAGGTATCTCACTTGTGCGTGTAGCTGACACAGATCGACCACGTCCTCTCCCTGCAACAGGAGCTCAACCAGCAGCACCACGACCGGGGCCACGTCCCTTATTTGACACTCTTCTCATTCTTTGCGTTCACCCACCAAACTAACAGATGTTTTTTGTCAGGCGACAATGTAACCGCCAATAGTCTACAATTAAGTTCACTGAGAGTAAGGCAGATCCCGGTATCATAAAGAGAAAAAATTTATTGAGGTCGCACAACAGTGTGACAGACAAATTTTATACAATTACTTCACGGTCCCAAAAATTTGTCATTTGTCAACAAACAATTCAACTGCAGAATTGACTGAGACAAATGCAGCAACGGCACCAGATATAGGGTATTGCAAAGAATTGGTGGTTTTTTTTTTTAAAACCCAAAATATAATTGCAGTATTTCAAGCTTGTATTTCACTGTGACAAATGCAGCAAAGGACCCAGATGTAGGGTATTGCAAAAAATTTGTGTTTTTTTAAACCCAGAATATAATTGCAGTATTTCAAGTTTGTATTTCACTGTGACAAATGCAAATATGCTTTGCTGGTGCATTGAACGTGCATAAAATGGCCGCCGATGCCCACCTAACTAATAGAGAGATAAAAGTTATTTTTCTGTGTCACTGGGCTCAGAGCAGGGTAAAAAAATTGTGCACTGTACCCACAAAACAAATTCGTTGTAGATCGCTGAATTAGCAAGTACTTCTGATAACTGATTATTTCCCATTCTCTCCCTCACAGTAGCAGCATCCGATCTCTGCACTAATCAGAGCAGAGTGATGTGCAGCGCTACTTACTCTAACATATATAGAGGCTGGGTCACATGCTGCTTTGGCCAATCACAGCCATGCCACAGTAGGCATGGCTGTGATGGCTTCTAAGGGCACATGAGTTAAACGCTTGTTGATTGGCTGCTCTGCAGCCTTTCAAAAAGCGCCATTAACTCGCCGAACACCGAACCTGAACTTTTAATAAAAATCCTAAAGTTCGGTACGAACCCGAACGTTACAGTTCGGGTTCACTCAACCCCATTTATTAATAGTAATAAATGATTAGTCCTGCAGATAAGGAGTCCAGATCACTAATTTATTTTTATTTTTTTCCTACTGTCCCCTGTTCCCCTGCTGTCAGCTCTCAAAGCTGCACAGAAATACACAGACCTGCTGCTGTTCTAACATAATGGAGAAAATTCATTGTGCACATGCATGGCAGTCCGGACAACGTATTTCCGTGCAGCTCTGAACGCTAACAGCAGGGAAACAAGGGGCAGTAGGAAAATAAAAAATAGTTATCTGGACTCCATATCTACAGTACTGCTTATGTTTTACTGTAGATAATGGTCAAAAATCAGGGTGACTGATTCCCTTTAATGTATGATGTTTGTACATGGTTGTTCTTCTCTTTAGTAGATTGGTGGTGTGAGTCAAACCTTACAGATAGAACTGCTCCCCAGTCCACACTCTAAACTTTTGGACATAAAGGTAACTTAAATAGTGATGAGCGGCAGGTGCCATATTCGATTTCGATGAAATTCGCGAATATTCGATAGAATATTCGTTTTATATTCGTCGAAATCGAATATTCGTCATTATTCTTGTTATCGCGATTAATATGCGATTTAAATAATCGAATTTCGATTTTAACTTAAAGGCTACTCTCCTATTGAAATAGCAATGCGATTAATTCAAGTTATAAAAATCGAATTTCGATTTTAACAGCACTGCTATATTCCATATTCGTTAATTCTAGCCTAATATGGCATATAGCAGTGCTAAGTTAAAATCGAAATTCGATTATTATAACTTGAAAAATCGAATTGCGATTTCAACGTAATTCTCAAATCCGACAGTACATTCTAGTATATGGAGTCGTCCCCATGGTGATGGGGACGCTCCATAAGCATGGAATATGGCTTCAATGGCTTGGTAGAATTAGCGAATTGACGAATATATTCGTTATATTCCACAAAACGAATATAACGAATGTATTCGTCATATTCCACAAAACGAAGATAACGAAGTATTCTGCATCTTCGTTTTAGCTACCTATTCGTCAATTTCGCTAATTCTAGCAATGATATAGGAAAGTTGACTATAGACGACAGCTAAGTATAATTCGCTATGCGATTATATGACTGCTTTTTTTTATAAATAGTATAATTATAATAATTATCAGGTATTATAATTATTCTATTTATTTAAAAAAAGCAGTAATATAATCGCATAGCGAATTATACTTAGCTGTCGTCTATAGTCAACTTTCCTATATCATTGCTAGAATTAGCGAAGTTGATGAATAGGTAGCTATGCAGAATACTTCGTTATCTTCGTTTTGTGGAATATAACGAATATATTCGTCAATTCGCTAATTCTACCAAGCCATTGAAGCCAACCATATAGTAAACCAGGTCCAAGTTGGAATCGCAATTCGATTAATTCAAGTTATAATAATCGAATTTCGATTTTAACTTAGCACTGCTATAGACCATATTAGGCTAGAATTAACCAATATGGAATATAGCAGTGCTAAGTTAAAATCGAAATTCGATTATTATAACTTGAAATAATCGAATTGCGATTTCAACGTAATTCTCAAATCCGACAGTACATTCTAGTATATGGAGATGTTCCCATGGCGATGGGGACGCTCCATGAGCATGGAAGTCGGCAGAAGCGGCAACGGGCACTGACTGGAGCAGCCAGGAAGCCAGGAATCCAAAGGACAGGTAAGAACAACTTTAGGGAAGTGGGAAAGAAAAAAATATAACAATAAAAAAAAACAAAAAAAAAACGAATATTCGAAATATCGAATTTATATCGCTATATTCAAAATATTCGCGAATTAGCGAAGTGCCGATATTCGTGAAAAAAATACGATATTCGCGCTCAACACTAAACTTAAACAAGGTCGTTTTACTGTTCTCACATGGGGCAACAAGTGGAAATGAGCTTGGCAGTTTCAGAGTCTCTCAATAATGTCACAGTCTTAATCATTTAAATATAATACAGTCCCTGCACTGACAGGGTCGGATAGCATTATATTGTTTTATAACGCTATATAACCCTTAGAGTTCTGGAATGTATTATGCCAGTGTTATACAATACATTCCAGACCTCTAAGGGTTACTGTTAAGGGGGATATTAATTATTGATATTTATGCAAATCTCAATAATTAATATTCATAAATAGGCGTGAGTCGTCTAGTGATGACTCTGCCTATTTATGCCTAAATCATATATACCTAGCTATGTTAACTAGCTAACTACCTCTGTTACCTATACACTCAACTGAACTACACTAGGTGCGACTTACTACTATACTACTGCGGAGACTACTAAAAACACTATACGCTGTATACGAATAATAAAGTATTTATTATACAATAATACAAGTCAAATTATACGCTATATCTATATACTGTATATTTATAGATCAATGGTTATAGATATATACATATAGACGCACACAGTACAGCAATAACACTACAGTAAACAAAATACAAACCTAACTACACTAGACAATACACAATTCTCAATTCCACCCCACACACTATCTATACAATACACTTACATACATTCATTAGCAGCAACCCACCCGCCTGGCTACTCACTGTCCCTACAGGGTAGAAAGGGTAATACTTGTAGGCCAGGGATGTAGCTATGAGTACAGGTTCAGGGAACTGGGGTACAGGGATTGCAGGGGTAAATGCTCTGCAGGGCAGGGGATGCAATGGTAAAGGATATGGGCCGAGGCAGTTAGGGCTGAGGTTAATGCTGCATTAGGTCAGCAGCAGGGGTAGGTATAGGGAAAAAGGGGTTAAATGCAGAGGTAAGGGTTAACCCAATGCAGGCCAGGGGTGAATAGGGGTAAATCAGGGCAGGGGAATTAGGGGTCTGGAGGGAAAGGGATACTCAGCCATCTCCAGAGGCATGTGGGGCTCTGCCTCTCTTCCTTCAGAGAGCTGTTCCCATGTGTCCCTGTTTGTAGTCCAGTTCCAAGAGCCCTTCCCTTTGTCTTGCACTGATATATAAGTCACTCTCACTCCCGCCCTTCCCCCCTCCTCCATCCAAGGTGCAGGGATATGACATCATTGTGTCCGTGTGAGAGAATGCATGCACTCAGACTGCAGAAGATAACTGACTGGCTCCCTGAGGCTCAGAATCTGTACAGACAAAGACACCATGGCACCACACACACACCATGTCATAAACAGTCCCTAAACAGAAGGTGGGGGACCCCTGCTGGGGATGTTTCAAAAGGATCTATTGATCTTCTGAAGTGACCAGAAGCTGGACAATCTAGCCATCTGGTGCCATCACCCGCAGGTATGCAGGAGGAGGCGGGGGCGCACAGTGACTGGGGGACATAACTGGCAACATGTATAAGTACATAGAAGACAATTGGGGCATATCTATCTATAATATATATACCCAACTCTAATATAAGTATATATGGACATGTGTGTAAATACAGGGGCATACAGACATATCCACATATCCACACATAACACTATGACCTTCCCCCCTCTGGCAATATATATATATATACACACAGTCCTGATCAAAAGTTTAAGACCACTTTAAAATTGGCAAAACATCATATTTAGCATGGCTGTATCTTAACAAGGTTCCAAGTAGAGCTTCAACATGCAACAAGAAGAAATGGGAGTGAGACAAAACATTTTTTGAGCATTCAATGTAAGGAAAACAACAAATAAACTGAAACAGGCTGTTTTTAAGCTGATTAAAAGTTTAGGACCACACCTCCCAAAAAAAACTAAACCCCCCCAAAACAGAAATCCAATTCCAAACATGAATTCAGTAATGAGTAGCTCCGCCGTTATTGTTTATCACTTCAAAAATGTGTTTTGGCATGCTTGATGCAAGAGTTTCCATGAGATGAGTGAAAACATTTCTCCAACTGGTGAAGACGGCCGCACGAAGGCCATCTACTGTCTGGAACTGTTGTCCATTTTTGTAAACTTCCCTTGCCATCCATCCCCAAAGGTTCTCAATTGGATTTAGATCAGGGGAACACGCAGAGTGGGCCAAAAGAGTAATGTTATTCTCCTGGAAGAAGTCCCTTGTCCTGCGGGCATTGTTGTTCTGTAACATTGTGCTGTTGAAAAACCCAGTCGTTACCACACAGACGAGGGCCCTCAGTCATGAGGAATACTCTCTGCAACATCTGGACATAGCCAGCGGCCGTTTGACGCCCCTGCACTTCCTAAAGCTCCATTGTTCCACTGAACGAAAAAGCACCCTAGACCATTATGGCGCCCCCTTCACTGTGGCGCGTAGAAAACATCTCAGATGGGATCTGCTTGTCATGCCAGTAACATTGGAAACCATCAGGACCATCAAGGTAAAAATAAATTCTCATCAGAGAATAAAACTTTCTTCCACCTTTGAATGTCCCATGTTTGGTGCTCTCTTGCAAAGTCCAAACTAGCAGTTCTGTGGCATTCAAGGAGACGAGGTCTTTGATGACGTTTTTTGTTTTTGAAGTCCTTTAGTCTCAGATGCCGTCTGATGGTTATGGGGCTGCAGTCAGCACCAGTAAGGGCCTTAATTTGGGTCGAGGATCGTCCATTGTCTTGACGGACAGCCAATTGGATCCTCCAGCTCAGTGCTAATCAATTTTTTTTGGGTCTTCCACTTCACTTTTTTGTTCCATAACCCTCAGGATCATTTAAGAAATTCCAAATTACTGTCTTACTGCGTCCCACCTCAGCAGCGATGGCACGCTGTGAGAGACCCTGCTTATGCAGTTTAACAACTCGACCACGTTCAAAAAGGGAGAGTTTTTTTGCCTTTGCCATCACAACCTGTGACTACCTGACAGAAAATGACAATGAAGCCACATCTTTGCACAGATTTGACCTTTTAAAGGCATGTGGTCCTAAAATTTGTATCAGCTGAAAAACAGCCTGCTTCAGTTTACCGTATTTTTCGCCGTATAAGACGCACCGGCGTATAAGACGCACCTAGGTTTTTGGGGAGGAAAATAAGAAAAAAAAAATTTTTAACCAAAAGGTGTGCTGTGGGTTTGGTGGGTTTGGAACTAGGTGGTCTGTGGATGGCACTATTACTGGGGATCTGTGGATGACGGACACTGTTATGGGGGGATCTGTGGATGACGGACACTGTTATGGGGGGATCTGTGGATGACTGACACTGTTATGGGGGGATCTGTGGATGACTGACACTGTTATGGGGGGATCTGTGGATGACTGACACTGTTATGGGGGATCTGTGGATGACGGACACTGTTATGGGGGGAACTGTGGATGACGGACACTGTTAGGGGGGAACTGTGGATGACAGACACTGTTATGGGGGGATCTGTGGCTTTCACTGTTACAGGGGGATCTGTGGCTGGCACTGTTACAGGGGGGGATCTGTGGATGGCACTGTTATACATGTGTCATCAACAGACCCTCCCAGCCCATAACTGTGCCATCCACAGATCCCCCGCCGCTCCTGTATACTAATATAATATGTCTTATTCAATTAATAGTTATTAAATATGCCTCTTTATTCCTAAAAGTACCTTAAATCCTAAGCGCTTCAGTACAATGCCGGCAGGCCGGGCAGCCGGCGCGGCGCGTCACTCACTGACGTCACTTGCCTGCGCCGCCTGCTTCATTCATAAAGTAGGCGGCGCAGGCACGTGACATCAGGGAGTTACGCTGCCGCCCGCCCGGCCTGCATTGTACGGATGAGCTTAGGATTTAAGGTACTATTAGGCATAAAGGGGCATATTTAATAACCATTCATTGAATATGACATATTTTATTAGTACACCGGAGCGGCGGGGCGGGCCTTTAGTACAGTGACTGCACCGCCCCGCCGCTATTGCCGGCCCCAGCTCCTCCTCCCAGTCCCTCCCCGAGTCCTCGCTCTCTTTACATCGCTGCCAGCGATGTAAAACTGACTGCATTCGCCGTATAAGACGCAGGGGCATTTCTCCCCCATTTTGGGGGAAGAAAAAGTGCGTCTTATACGGCAAAAAATACGGTAATCGTTATTTTTAATTAATTGAACGCTCAAAAAATGTTTTGTCTCACTCTCATTTTGTCTAGTTGCATGTTGAAGCTCTAGTTGGAACCTTGTTAAGATCCAACAATTGTCAAGGCTGTTGCAGCCTGTGATTGTGGGAGGGGCGTAGGCTTTATAAACTCCCCTCCCACGGTCATCCGACGCCGGCGTCATCTCGTGCAATCCACTTCGTTGCGCCAGTCCTGTACGAACACGGCTCCGGCCAGGTAAGTATGTTTGGCCTCCTCCACGCCATCGAGGCTAATCCTGCAGGCCGTCCGTGCACACGCCACCCATGTTCCCCACAACCTTGCCGGCGTTCCGCTACCTCCTGCCGGCCTCGGACACCGCAGTCCCACCCCCAACCTCGTTGCCACTGCCGCTCCACGGTCACCAGGGGAGGGCGGTCAGGCACCGGCCTCCGCTTCCGCCCAGCGCCCGCCCTCCTTCACCCAGCGCCTCCCCGTCCTCGCACCCAGTCACCCCAAGTCCGGCGCCCCTCCATATTCCTCGCTCACCTCGCCCGCTGCGCTCCAGGGGCTGCCCGGCAGACCACGCGGTTGGCCCCTACACTGTCCAGCTTCCTCGCAGTCCCGGTGGGGGGGCGGGGCCAGCTCCTTCTCGTCCACGCCCCCTATCTCCGCCCTCCTTCTCCCAGCACCGCCGGTCTTCACCACCCAGCCACCCCAAGTCCGGCGCCCCTCCATTTCCTCCCTCACCTCGCCCGATGCGCTCCTGGGGCTGCCCAGCAGACCGCGTCGTCGTCCCCTCCACCGTCCGGCTTCCTCGCAATCCCGGCGGGGGGGCGTGGCCGGCTCCTCCTCATCCACTCCCCTCTCCGGCGATGACTCCCTGCACATGCTCCCCAGCAGGCTGCTGGAGGTAGTCACAGCAGCAGTCCTTCTCACCCCACAAACACCTACCCATGCACGTCAGGGGGCCAGCTAGGACAATCAGCACAAATAAACACCACCAAATGTGAAATAAAAGTAAATAAATCACCATAAACCCGCCACATGCTTGCTAAAAAAAAAAAAAAAAAAAAAAAAAGTTACTGTGTCACCAGTTTTCATTCCAGAGGCCGGCGTTATTCTGTGGATTCGCTAGTCCTGCATGTACGAGGTTCCGGCCAGGTAAGTACGTACAGCCTCCGCCACGCCGCTTCCTCACCACCTCGTCTGATCCAGCAGGCCGTCCGGCCTCAATTGGATCACGTCCCCCAATTTTCCCCCAAACATTGCTGGCAGCTCAAGCTACCTACGGCACCCGCCGGCCAGGCTCGTGGTCCCAGCCGTATGTCTCGTTACCAGACCCGTCCCAGTTGCCACGGTCGCTTCCTACGTTGCCAAGGGAAGGGTGGTTCGGCACCACCCCGCGTCCCTCCTACTGTCCGCCCCCAATCACCCAGCACCTCCCGCCTTCACCACCCGGTCACCGCTCCGCACCATCCCAAGCCCGGCGCCCCTCCCTAAATCTCCGGCGTGCCCCGGCCCCTCCATCACAATTTCACATTCCACGATTCACGTCTGTTGTCATGTCTCCTGTGTCTCCACGTCCCAGCCTGTTTCGTTTTCAGACCACGTCCGTTTTTCCTATGTCTCACGCCTGTTTTCTTCATTCAGGCCTCGTCTGTCATTTACGTCTCACGCCTGTTTTCGTTATTCAGGCCGCATCTGTCTTTAACGTCTCATGCCTGTTTTCGTTATTCAGGCCACGTCTGTCATTTACGTCTCACGCCTGTTTTCGTTATTCAGGCCTCATCTGTGATTCACGTCCCAGACTGTTTTCATTTTCAGTTCACGTCTGTCTTCTACGTCTCACGCCTGTTTTCGTTATTCAGGCCATGCCTGTCATCCACGTCCCACGCCCGACTTTGTTATTCAGGCCACATCTGTTATTCACGTCCCAGCCCGTTTCATCTTCAGACCACGTCTGTCTTCACGTCTCATGCCTGTTTTCGTTATTCAGGCCACGTCTGTCATTCACGTCCTAGACTGTTTCATTCCAGATCACGTCTGTCTTCTACGTCTCACGTCTGTTTTTCGTTATTCAGGCCACGTCTGTCATCCACGTCCCAGCATGTTTCCGTTATTCAGGCCTCGCCTGTTGTTCACGTCTCCTGATTGTTTTCATCATTCTACGGCCCGCGCTGGTTCACATAAAAAAAAAAAAAAATAAATTCTTCCATTATCATGCCTGTCCACATCATCCAGCCTCATCTGTCTTCCATGTCTCACGTCTGTCAGTCATGTATCACGCCTGTTTTTCTTCATCTAACCAGCTGTCAGTTACGTCTTTCGCCTGTTTCATTATTCAGGCCTCATCTGTCATCCACGTCTCACACCTGTTTTCCTTATTCAGGCCACGTCTGTCATCTATGTCTTACGCCTGTTTTCGTCATTCAGGCCACGTCTGTCATCTATGTCTTACGCCTGTCTTCGTCATTCAGGCCACGTCTGTCATCTATGTTTTATGCCTGTTTTCGTTATTCAGGCCACGTCTCTCCTCCACATCTCACGCCTGTTTTCGTTATTCAGGCCACGTCTGTCATCTACATCTCACGCCTGTTTTCGTTATTCAGGCCACGTCTGTCATTTACGTCTCACGCCTGTTTTCGTTATTCAGGCCACGTCTGTCATTTACGTCTCACGCCTATTTTCGTTATTCAGGCCACGTCTGTCATTTACGTCTCACGCCTGTTTTCGTTATTCAGGCCACGTCTGTCATTTACGTCTCACGCCTGTTTTCGCTATTCAGGCCATGTCTTGTCTTCTCGCTTCCCCCTCCTGTTCACGTGCCATGCCACATCTCTTCTTCTCGTTCCGTCCATATATTCCATCCTCACCTTCCGTCAGGCCACTTCGTTTCACACACGCCCTGGTTTCATCTTTTCGCCCTGTCACTCTTGGTCTCACACCTGCCACGACAGGCAGGTCATTTCGGTCCCTCATCCATGTTCATCTGTCTCCACGGCGGCCCACCCAGACTTCAGGTTAAATTAATTCGCAATCTTGCTCACTGGCCATAGGCCCCTCCGCTAAAACTTTTACTTTTATCTCAAAGACCCGATCTCGTCTACGCCGACATGAACCTTCAGGACCCGAGGCTTCGTTAGACCAGATCGTTCCAGAAACGTTCATCTGAGGGGCAGAAAACGCAACGCACCCCCTGGGATCCAGGGCCCTAACGATTCCGAGGCTACGTCTCGGCCAACCCCCCCCAAAAAAAAAAAAAAAACATTAAATCTCGCTCTCTCTTTCAGCTTTCCAACATGTCACATCGTTCTGCTATCGACGACTCCGCTTCCTTTCCAGATTCCCTGACATCCAGCCACGCCAGCGTAGGGTCACTTCGGAGCTGGACGATCCCCAAAATCATAGCTGAGTTAACCAAAAGAAGGTTTCGTTACCCAGCTTCGGCCAGGAAGGCTGAGCTTTATCAACTCCTGGTATCTGATTCCTCTCACTCCGAAGAGCAGATGTCATGTCAACAATCCAGTTGTCGATGACTCAGCTGCACGTCTCCATCAACACCCTGGACACTTCCGTTTCAGTCATTCAGACCAGGCTGTCGGCAGTGGAGTCCAGAGATCCGCCTCCCCGTCCCTCCTCTCCCAGTTGCTTCCAGGTCCCAATCTACATCCTCAGGTCATGCCAGAGCGGATCCAGCATGATTGTCCCCTCCAGAGTTCAACACCCTACGCATGGACCAGCGCAAACTATTTCGTACGCCAAATCCCTAAAAAAAAATATAAAAAAATAACCTTTCGCTTGGTTACAACTCCATCAGATTGCACATGGCAGGGGTGCAATACTACTTCACTCTCAATCATCCAGGTAGCAAGGCCATATTTGCGTCCCCCGCCATCGGGGCAGTCCCTAGGGGGATTCAAAAAACAGCCTGCCATGCACTCACACCAGGCAACCAGTCTCAGGGGATCTGTTGGGAAGCTTCCAATTTCCTAGACAGCAACCTTCGGGTTCCATCCCAGCACCATCTAAAAGCGGCCATGTATCCAGGTTTCCATGAGTCTTGCGGCCAGGGGAATTCACAGGTTCTCCCCAAAATCCAAGGGTCCGACCAAGAGCCAGTTAGCTTGGAGTCACGACCATTTCATCCCGCTACTACCTTCCAACAAAATGTCGCAATCAGTGCCCCCAGTCCAAGTCAAGTATTTCAGGTCCTTCAACAAATGATGTCCAGTCCCGGGTTTCAACCAATCAACAAGCTCCTTGGGTTATTCCTCCCCAGACAGGCCGCGGCTGCCCTTCAATCCACGACCACGCAAACCATTTCCCACATTCACCTTCTAGTCGCCAGCCTAGGTTTCGATCTCAAAACCATTTCAGGTCACTCGTTTTCGGATCGGGGCGGCTTCCGCAGCCTCCAAGCACAACGTTCCCAGCCATAACATCCGCAAGATGGGACGTTGGGAGTCATCTTGCCTTACCAGGTACCTTCCAAATCAGCATCAGGAAACATCAGACGTTTTCTGCAAACGGGCATCGTAAACCATGTACCCTTCAATTAAATACCAATCTACCTTACCTTGCTTTTTGGCCCCTTATAGGCTACCCACGTTTCACGGCTATGGGCACAATCCAGGCCTACTTAGTTCAATGGTATGTCTAGGTTCCTGGGCTCACCACGCTAGCACCAGTATCCGTAGCCACGACCATAATGTAAAATATGATTTTTTTGACATTTTTCAAGTGGTCATAAACTTTTGATCAGGACTGTATATTATATATATATATATATATATATATATACACACACACACACATATACATACACTGGACATACATACATACATATACATATATATTCAAATCTAACCCTTCCCTCTACAATCCCCCTGTTGTTGAGATACACGACAATATAATCCGAGGGAAGGTTTTGGATGTATTTGCCTCCTCAACCGCACTTTTGGTGACAGTTCAGGAAGGACTGAAGTAATATGGCCCTTAGGTACCTAGATATCACCCATCGCGACTGACACCTCCGACCTGCTCTTTACCAAACCAAACATCTCCATCCACAGAATACACCATATTCTTCCCACTGGATCTTGGCCTGGAACTTTCTTGGCATCTTTCGTTATGATCTTCAGGCATCAGCCACTCCCAATGTAATATAGGGAAATGGCTTCACCTTTGCAGTCTGTAGTTGAATCCACTCAGCTACCGTGGACTGGCCTTCTTTCCGTACGTCAATAACGATCTTCAGGTGTCAGCCACTCCCAATGACTCTGGAATGGCCTCACCCTCACAGTCTCTAAGCTTTCTGTCAGTGACGATCTTCTGGCGACAGCCATCCCCAATGTCAGTGCCAATCTTCCGGCCCATGTCACCGCCTTCTGGGGTACGGTCAACTGTAGGCTGGCTTATTTTCAACACAGGCATGACTTCCATCTTGATTGAAGAATCAGTTGTTGGGGAGGTTCTCCCATGGACAGATACGTAGGTCTTTGCAAGGCAGGTCAGAATTTCTGGTAAGAGGTGATGTCATGGTACCTAAATTCTAACTGCAGCAAAGAACACTGCACTACTAACATTCAGTCCAACCCTTACAAACATCACCGTTCTTGGGGTTAAAGTGGCAAATGAACTTGGTAAAGGACAGGGCCTGTCCCTAGGGAATCTACTCTTCCCCATTCACACAAAAACAGGTCACATACCTCCCAATACCACCAAATTCCATTTAATGTGTGTACCCATAGAGACTCATGCAAACTGGCCTATCTCCCTACACCTCCAAAGACACAGGTAGGTCATAGACGGACGTGTCAATGAGAAACGACTATAGGATTCAAATATGTACAGCCAAATTATAACTCACCACAGTGCGTTGGGCGAGATTCCCTGGGTATAGGATGTCACACATTTGTACCTAGAGTGTCTATGGGTACACAATCGACCAACATACAAAATCAATATATGTACATAGTACTATGGGGTTTCAGGATAGCACAAGTTATACTTCCCGAACCCTCATAGGAAACAAAGTGTGTTCATAAGATGTCTGGCTACAGGACTATGTTGGAGTTATGTCCTGAGCCTCCTACTCCTGGTTAGTTCGGTAAATTTCTGTCTGGTTCTTGTATGCTTGGTAAATAAGTCCCTTGACCCTCCGATACACAGTCCCATGTGGATGATGTTGACCAAAATCAGAAGAAACCGTACTGTAATCGCTCTTCCACCCGAACACAAATAAATCTTTCTCCAGCGCAATGGGAATGCTCCCACTGGATTGTGGAACAGTTATCTGTCTCCTGTACAAGGGTTGCTAAACTGCCAAAATCCAGTGGGATCCTCTGGAGCCTCACAATATTGTCAGGGCCTATAGCAGTGATCTGGGTATTTTTCCTCTGCTCCGTAGCAAACACCTGGAATAGAAGAAAATGCCAGGCGCTTCTGGCAGATTTTCCCTCACGGTGCAGTTAATTGTCCTACCCAGCACCAATACCTTAGATCCATGAGTAGACAAAGGTATTTGGCTGACCTCCATCTCCCAGGACCCCTTGTTATTCCAACACTGGTGTGAGAACACCCTACCGCGTCTCCCCATCCCTCTGCACCAACAGATCAGGATGGGTACCTTACTAAGTTAGGATAACCAAGGGGAGCTGTGGATGAAGCACCATCTAGTAATTAATGGCACTGAATCCCTGTCCACTCATGTGTACTCAAGCTGATTTCCACCTGTCATCCTGTTTTGTGGAGGCCGGCAGAATCCATGGCATAAGTCCTACCTAGACTCTTCAGGACTCCACAACACAAGAACACAGTCCACACTCCGCTGCCAACCACCCCACATCCAATCCCAATCAGAGCTGTGCCACCTGATCGGACCAGAATTAAGTGTGCAGCGCAACATTACACCAATGTTGCCTGTCCGCCCTAGTCCCCAGTATAACACAGCCCCACCGAAAACCTTGAGCACAACAGTGTTATCTGTATCGATCTGAGACCCTGGTTGCCCAGAATAATATCACACCATCCTTTGTGTGCTGCATGGAGAAGGTCCTTTAATCCGGAACGCCTTCTCCCGACCAGCAGGACTTACCGTGTGAAATTATCTGCCCGCGAACCTATACTTTCCCGATCCACCGTATAACACTGTTCCACTCCAAGGGGACACAAGAATGAATCAAAACAGCAGCGACTGGACTGACAGCAGGGAATGTAAACTTCAAAAATCAGCAGGGTGAGACACATTTATAGACAAGGACCTTTGCCGTACACATAAAAAACATACAAACAGGAAACAAACACACAACATTGACACGGGGGGACACGGGGAACAGCTTGGCCATTCTGACCCCTCAGCGCCTGGTGAGGCATGTGTCGCTGAGAGGTAACCCCTTTATGGCCAAACTGACTAGACCCCACTGCACGATTTGTTACCTGGATCCCATCACTTTACACATTGCAATTACTTGCACAAGGGCAATTCCTTGCAATGTGTCCTTTGTTCCCACACCTGAAGCACCTGATTGGGCTTTCTCTCCTGTGTGCTTTGTTCTTACTTGTTTTGCAGTGCTTCGCTATATGACCCAAGCCACCACATGCAAAACATCTGATGTTTGCCCTGCATGGCTTAGGTCCGTCCACACTGCAACCGTGGTCCCTTTTCCTGTACTGTTCCATTCTCAGGGACACACTCTTCACAACTGTTCTTTTTCCCAAAGTCAGGGAAAAATCTCTGTTAGTTTGTACAGGCTCTGATGTTTGGGAGATTCGGCCTGTCACAGACTAATCTCCCCCTTTTTGCCCAACATTTTGGGAGATTCTGGCCCTGACTTTAAGGAAAAAGAAAGGGCGGGCACCATTTTGGCAAATGTTGCATGCGAGACATAAGCTTGGAGCTTACAGCAACCTGAGCCTTCAATTTGGCTAGAGTCACGTCAGTAGAGGCCGTCCGCTCCTTGAAGGCCTTTATCTCAGCATAAGACTGAGTCAACTGAGCCTCTATTTCTCCTTCTGCCTCTGCAGCTCTACTAATTGTGACTGTATACTAACCACCTGTGCATCTCAGTCTACGGTAGACTGTACATTCTCTGCCAGCTGTGCCCACAATGCCATAACCTGGTCCGAATTACTGGCACAGCACTGGCAGTGAATGGTCGGAGGAATTGTCTCAGTTGACCGAGACACCAGCGCAACTTCCTTTGACTTGCAATATTGTCATAACTACAAGCCTGTGCTAACAAATCAGACCACAACATTTCTGCTGACTTGTAATTGGTGGGGATGATGGGGTTGAAGGTTCTATGTTTGCTCAAGTGTAGCAGTGTGGGGAAGTCCATACTCATGGTTTGTTGACAGGCCATCTTCTCTAGAGCTGTCCTTTCTTGTCCTTTTATGTGCTGCATGGA
Organism: Bufo gargarizans; assembly: GCF_014858855.1. Lineage (NCBI taxonomy): Eukaryota > Metazoa > Chordata > Amphibia > Anura > Bufonidae > Bufo > Bufo gargarizans. Next base: position 126,254,414 of record NC_058088.1, on the reverse strand, counting down.
GAAGGTCCTCTAGTACCAGGAACGCCTTCTACCGACCAGCCAGACGACTGTGGGCATGCAAGGCAATCAGAAATCATTATTACACAAAAATCTGAAAAGATTTTAGGTTCTCTGCTGTAGAAATTTCCTTATGTTTAGGTCTGATTGAGAAAACCGCTTTACCTGTCCGAACTATCAGACTATGGACGCTCAGAAATCACTGACCGCGTCCCTCCCGCCTGACTAGTTCACAGCGTAAGCGATTTTTCTCACCAAAACCAAACACAGATACAAATTCCTAGCATTGGGCCTGGCTCGGCAATGTTAAGGGGGGCATATTAATTACCAATATTTATATCAATACCAATAATTAATATTCCTAAATAGGCGTGAGTCATCTACTGTGACCCCGCCTATTTATTCCCTTAATATAATATAACATATTCACCCTTGCCTTGCCTGCACGCTGCGCTGAAAGCCAACTGCCTGCGCCTTACTGTACTATAATAATGGACCAGACACTGTGCCCTTAAATAATAAAATATTTATTACACAATAGTCTACTAATACGCTATATTTATATATATCTATAGATCAATGGTTATAGATATATATACATATAGACGCACACATCATTAGCAGCAACCCACCCGCCTGGCTACTCACTGTCCCTACGAGGTAGAAAGGGTAATGCTTGCAGGCCAGGGATGTAGCCATGAGTACAGGTTCAGGGAACTGGGGTACAGGGATTACAGGGGTAAATGCTCTGCAGGGCAGGGGATGCAAGGGTAAAGGATATGAGCAGAGGCAGACAGGGCTGAGGTTAATGCTGCATTAGGTCAGCAGCAGGGGTAGGTATAGGGAAAAAGGGGTTAAATGCCGGGGTTAGGGTTAACCCAATGCAGGCCAGGGGTGAATAGGGGTAAATCAGGGCAGGGGTGTTAGGGGTCTGGAGGGAAAGGGATACTCAGCCATCTCCAGGGGCATGTGGGGCTCTGCCTTTCTTCCTTCAGGGAGCTGTTTCCATGTGTCCCTGTTTGTAGTCCAGTTCCAAGAGCCCTTCCCTTTGTCTTGCACTGATATATAAGTCACTCTCACTCCCCCCCTACCCCCCTCCTCCATCCAAGGTGCAGGGATATGACATCATCGTGTGCGTGTGAGAGAATGCATGCACTCAGACTGCAGAAGATAACTGACTGGCCCCCTGAGGCTCAGAATCTGTACAGACAAAAACACCATGGCACCACACACACACCCATGTCATAAACAGTCCCTAAACAGAAGGTGGGGTAGCCCTGCTGGGGATGTTTCAAAAGGATCTATGGATCTTCTGAAGTGACCAGAAGCTGGACAAGCTAGCCATCTGGTGCCATCACCCGCAGGTATGCAGGAGGAGGCGGGGGGCGCCGTGACTGGGGGACATAACTGGCCACATGTATAAGTACACAGAAGACAATTGGGGCATATCTATCTATATAATATATACCTAACTCTAACATAAGTATATATGGACATGTGTGTAAATACAGGGGCATGCAGACATATTCACATATACACACATAACACTATGACCTTTCCCCTTCTGGCCATACAGGACCAACACATATATATAATATATATATAAATATATATATATATATATATATATATAACCCTTCCCTCTGCAGTTACATATCATCATAAATCAATATAATGCTACGGGAATCTGACCCCGTCAGTGCTGGAAGGTCAGGACTGGAGCTGCTGCATACTCACACTGCAAGTCTGGGGCATGGAACTCACTCATCTGAAAAGGGCCTTATCTGTGCCTGAGTTAAGGCTGTTTATGTTTTATTTTGCAGGTATGAATAAAAAAATCTAACCACACCATGTTTTCTGAAAGAGGAGAGGTACTGTGTTCCAGAGTGGGTCCAGACGGGGTTTGATGACCTTTCCTGGTCTGCCCCTACTGGTTTAACCTTTACATCCAGGTAGTTGGTGCACCCACCCTGAATAGAGGGACCATTCTAGGATGGTTCACCTACTTGGACATAAAGGTTATAGGTCAGGCTTAGTAGGGCCAAATAAAGGAAAGTCTTCCAACCCCGCCTTGACCCGCTCTGGAACATTGTCTGCCTCCTCTTCCAGCCGGATCAACATGGTACGGTACGACTGTCATATACTTGTGTATTGCTTACCTTTCTTTCACTTTTAGACCTATGTTTTAGCTGCAAGAGAATAAAGACAGACTCAGACTGGCCTACAGGGGAACAGCTGAATCCAGGTGGGCCCCCTGCACAACAGTCCCATGGCACAAGACTTACTGCACTACATATAAAAAAGGCAGTTTACAACATCTAAACCAGCCTATTTGTCCATACAAAAAATGGGTAGATTGTTTAACAAACTACCTGATTTATTATTATAGATGCATCAGGTGGCTGAGATCACTTATAGGTACACAGACAGGCCAGCCAGTGGCCTCTTTTCCCAGGAACCGGCCCATTTGAAGTCACTGTATGGGCCCCATAATCAATAATCTTGTAGCAGCCTGCTGCTGCTCTGTATGGGCAAGTAATATTTGCATGTACCTTCACAGAGGGCCCCAGGATCAATTTCACTGGTGGGCCCTAGATACCCCAGTCCGACACTGAATACAGGTACCTTCAGATGCTGGGGCCTGCTTAGCTAAATGCTCTACGGCCTTCTCCCATTTTGTTAAGTTGCCTATTTAAATTGCTAAAAAGTCTCCCCATCCTGACCCTCACTGATATATACGATTCTTAAACTTCAGACATGTCAGAAACGTATATCTATAGAGGACCTGTAACTCTCCTGAGATATCCAAAGGTAATTGTCCAGCACTTGGAAGGTAAAACAGTATCAACTTTATTCCATAGTAATTAGAATCAAACCTGTGGCATATTGAAACACAGTCAATTGTCAAGCAAACATAATCATGGCATGAATGGCTAGCATGGTAATAGAGGTGACATGCCTATTTTAGTAAAAACTTGTAGTCTTCAAAAAATAACAATACTGGAGAATCTGTTCATAAATGTCTAGACTGATCTAATTCACAGCTGGGTGTTATTGTCCTCCTTATCAATGCTTCTGACATTGCCCAATCTCAGACTGTGTGGAGACACACCCTATTGTCAAAGGCAGTGGTAAAACTTGATTTGTTTATTTTGCATATATAATCTAGAAGGAATAACAGAGGAATGTTAAAATGATTTCTAAAAGATCGCCAGCCCTCTTTAAATGTACAGTTTAATAAAAATAAAATAAATGACATGTCTTATGACTTGTATCCTTATAAACATAGATTTAGAATATGTAGACATATATTATGTCTACATATATAAACTGCTTAAGCATTAGGCTACTTTCATACTAGCGTTAATATTTTCCGGTATTGAGATTCATCATAAGGTCTCAATACGGGGAAAAAAACGCTTCTGTTTTGTCCCTATTCATTGTCAATGGGGACATAACGTAACTGAACAGAACAGAATGCTCCAAAATGCATTTCGCTCCGTTCTCATACCGGAGAGCAAACCACAGCATGCTGCAGTTTGCTTTTCGTCTTGAGATGCGGAGCAAGACGGATCCGTCATGACCCACAATGCAAGTCATTGGGGATGGATCCGTTCTCTCTGACACAATAGAAAACGGATCCGCCCCCCATTGACTTTCAATGGAGTTCATGACGGATCCGTCATGGGTATGTTAAAGATGATACAACCGGATCCGTTCATAACGGATGCAGATGGTTGTACTGTATTATCAGTAACGGAAGTGTTTTTGCTGAACCCTGCGGGATCCAGGAAAGACGCTAGTGTGAAAGTAGCTTTTTTTGCATGTACTATAAAATAAGCCCTCAGATCTTCTGACGACTGTAATATAAGTAGGTGAGACTAATGCATTTAATCTGGATCAAGGGAAAGCCAGGTTTCACTAACATAGCCTCAGCAACTTGTATTCACTTATGTTCTTCATGTCAGTGGATTGGATTTCTGCTTAGCTTGGGTGAAAACCTCAGAAACATGACTGTGGAAGACAGGCAGGTACAGAAGTAAAGCACCCTCTGAGCTCCCGGCTCACCCGTCTCTCCATGCCAGTGCGGCTGGGTCCTGTGGTCAAGACTGTGAAGCTTTGCTGGCTCTAGATGTTGCCATAGAGGCAGACGGACAGTCTGAGGTTACTCTGTGGTCTAGTGTCAAGATAATGTTTTAGCAAGCATAATATGATCCCTGTCCTCCCTCTGCTACAGCCACCACAAATACTTTGTGTAGAAGGCTTGACATTATGGGTGCAATTATTGAGATGTTCTGTCTCAACAAATAATGGGAGACAAAAAAAAAATCTGAGAAATCATTTAGCAGTCACATACTGAAATTATGTAATGATGAAAAGCTTTCTATACAGTATGTTTAATGACATCACGCAGAAGATCAAAGAGTTTTCTTTATTTTGTAGCTGATGTTATTTTATCTGATGTCATTTTGAAAATAGTCACAGTTGGATTCAATGAATGCAAAGGGGATCGTAAAAGTGTCTTCACCGAATGGCTTAACATTTCTTGTAGTGTTAAAACTAGGGATTCATTTACTATCAGACGGCAGTTTTCTGGCTTATATATGTCGCAGATTGAGGCAAAAAGGTTATTGCGCCACAATCTGCACAATCTGCAATCTGCAACTAAGGTCTAAATAAAAAGGGGCGTTGCATCAGACCCATCTCATTTATCATTTTCTACTCATTTTAGGTGTAGAGAACGGTCAGAATGTAAGCCAGCAAGAGAGCTGGCTTACATTTAGACCGGCGGTGGATCCAGCATTTAGGATAGGATGCAAACTGTAAATCAGGTACTCAGTCGTCATCTATACAGAACATGTGCACTTATACCCCCTTAATGACCAGACCTTTTTGTCACTTAATGATAAATCATTTTTTCATAATTTTTTATCGTTTTGTTCTAAGAACCATAACTTTTGTATTTTTTTATTTTATTTTTCATACAGCTGTATGAGTTTTTTTTTTGTTTTTTTTCTGGAACAAATAGTGTATTTGCCACCATTTTGATGTACATACATACAGTATAATTTACTGATTGTAGGAATACAAAAAAAAAAAGCAATTCCTAAATTGTTTGTTTTTTCTCCTATGGTTTATCGAGCAGTAAAGAAAAGATAACATCTTAAAGGGGTTATCCCGTGACTATGTAAAAAATGTAAATCAGACATCATATAGGACATGACAGTCTCTTTCAAACAAAGCTAGAAACAGCCCTGTACCTCACATGGATCCAGAGATCTCCTCATTCATTGTTCTGCTAAATTTATATCAAGCTGAAAGCTTGGGGGCCTTGTCTTCTGCTGTATCTATGTGGCCCATGTCAGAGCCTTGCTCCAGGGTAGGACCATCTAGTGCTATGGTGGGTCAGTCCAATTGTAATATTATATGGACTATATGATCTTCAAATATGCTTGTTATAGGAGATAAACCAAGCTGAATCAAGTTATTTTGGTTAGATACATACCATGATACATACCATGATATGTTGCACCTTCCTGCAATTTATTTCCTTTTCTAAATATTCTAAATATCAAACATTGAACTTCTTAAAATCTGTTCTTCATTTTAAAAAATGGAAACATGATTTTATCATTTTAAATGTATGGTTTTCTGATAACCAGTACTTCAAAAATATTTTAAAGGATATTTATAAAATAATATGTTCAATATATTATATACAGGAAGCAAGATATCAACATTCAGTCTGAGCTTTCTCCACTGGAATGTGCATTAAGTGGACTGAGAAAATAACAGATTTTGGAAGCAGAGAAGCTATAATTTAATTAAGCGCTAAAATAGTTACCTCAATGTAGAAACACAAAACAAAGAGAAAAAAGACCATCTAGTGTGCTTACTTTTTGTTACTTTTCACAGATTTTTATGAATGATCACATTTGTAGAATTCATGTTAATATTTTATACCATTAGGGGCACTTTTTAAGACCGGCATTTTAAACGCCGGTCTGAATAAAGGCCCATAGCTGGTGGAGGATCTGCCAAACTTATGAAGAGACGCAAAACGCCAGTGCATCAAGCATCAGTTCTAAATGTTAGACAGCTTCCGAGCTTTCTTACAGTTAGGCCATTTTCCCTGCCCATACCATGCCCACAATTTTAGAGCGGGGCGAGGTCGCATTTGCGCTTGAAATATGCCTAATTTAGGCTTATTTCAGTATAGTTAATGACCCCCTTAGTCTTTTCTTAAGTTAATTGTTTGGCCAACAGCTATTCCTCCTCATTGGCCCATATACAGTACAGTGCCTTGAAAAAGTATTCATATCTCTTGAACTTTTAAAAAAAAAATCACGTTACACCCACAAACTTAAACATATTTTATTGGGAATTTACTTAGTGTTTATCAAGCACCAAAGTGCTCGAGTAGAACACCTCGGGATGCACAATGGATGTCAATGGGAAAACTCGAGCATTAAACCAGGCACCCCCTGCTCTAAATAGGGGAGGGTGTCTGGTTCACATGAAAAGGTCAGAAATTGATGGAAACAACACTTAAATGGTTCGGGAACAGCATGGGCAGGATGTCTGGATGCATCTTGGACTCCCAGGTCGCTGCTAGGAACATTGGTGTCCGAGTAGTGCGCCGATTTTACAGACTGACAATAATACGCACAAAATCAAAGATAAAATCGAATTTTGAGGAAAAATTTTTAGGAAACATTCTTTCCTGTATATTTATTCGTATATAAAGTACACTCCAATACACCCTTTTTTACACATAAAGGAGGACATCATACACACCCTTGAAAAATGATATATTGATGGCCTGCTGGTGACCCTCAAAAACATTAGGAACAAGGGCCTGCTGGTGACCCTCTAAAACATTAGGGGCGAGGGCTTGCTGCTGAGCTGACCCTCTAAAACATTAGGGGCGAGGGCCTGCTGTTGATCTGACTATAGAAAAATTAAGGGCGAGGGCCTGCAGCTGAGCTGAACATCTAAAACATTATGGGCGAGGGCCTGCTGCTGAACTGACCATGTAACACATTATTGGTGAAGGCCTGCTGCCGAGCTGACCATCTAGACCATTATGGGCAAAGGCCTGCTGCTGAGCTGACCATCTAAAACATTAGGGGTGAGTGCTTGCTGCTGAGCTGACCATCTAAAAAATTACGGTTGAGTGTCTGCTGGTGAGCCGACTCTCTAAAACATTAGGGGCGAGTACCAGCTGCTGATCTGACCATGGAAAAAATTCTGGGGGAGGGCCTGCTGCTGATCTGACCCTCTTTGTAGCGGGGGTTGAGAAGAGAGAACAACCAGTAATCGGTGTTGGCCAAAATGTGTACAACGTGAGAGGAAAGGCAGCATAACATAAAGTCAGACATATGTGCCAAAGTCCCAACAGACAAGACTTTGATGTCCTCATCAGGAAGATGACTCTCAATCTCCTCGTCCTCTTCCTCCTCTTCTGCCCAGCCACGCTGAACAGATGGAATAAACCTGCTATGGGTACTACCCTCTGTAGCGGAGGCAATCGTCTCCTGCTCCTCCTCCTCATCATCATCCAATTTGCGCTGAGAAGAGGAAATGAGGGTGGTACTGTCTTCCCCCATTTCCACCTCTTCCACAGGCAAAGCGTCCACCTTCATTGTGAGCATTTCAGTAGAGACAGAAGTGGGATGGTTATGCTGATAATAGCGGAATCGCCGCTTTCTCAAAGTTTCTTAAAACTTCAGAGGTCAGACATCCATGCCTACTCGTCGCTTGTGAAGAGCGGAAGCTGACTGGAAAGGCGGCGATCATGTTGCAGCTGGTATTACAATACTGCCTTCTGCTGCTCACAAAGCCTGGCCAACATGTGGAACATGGAGTTCCAGCGCATGCTCACATCGCACAACAGTTGGTGAGCTGGCAGTTGCAAGCGCTGCTGCTCCATTGCCAGACCAACCGCAGCTGTAGATGACTTTCGTAAATGGGCACACATGCGATGCACCTTCACCAGTAGCTAAGGCAAATTGGGGTAGGTTTTGAGAAACCGCTGAACCACTAAGTTTAACATGTGGGCTAGGCATGCATCTGTGTGAGCTTGCTGAGCTTCAAAGCTGCCACCAAGTTACGGCCATTATCAAACACAATCATGCCTGGTTGTAGGTTGAGTGGCAAGAGCCACAGCTCAGTCTGGTCCCTTATACCCTGCCACAGCTCTGCGGTGGTGTGCTGCTTGTCACCTAAGCAAATAAGTTTCAGCACGGCCTGTTGGCTCTTCCCCACTGCAGTGCTACTCTGCTTCCAGCTACTGACTGATGGCTGGCTGGTGCTGCAAGATGACATTTTAAAGGTAGAAGTGGAGGAGCAGGTGTAGGAGGAGAAGGGGGGATTGCAGCCACTAATGTAGGAGGTGGCAGAAATCCTGATGGATGTAGGGCCATCCCAGGGTACGACTCACTTCCGGCCTCCACATCGTTCTCCCGGTGTGCCATCAGGGAAATGTAGCATCCCTGGCCAAAATCACTTGTCCATGTGTCAGCCGTTAAGTAGACCTTCCCAATAACTGCTTTGGTCATGACACGGGTGATGTTACGGGACACATGCTGGTGTAAGGCGGGCATGGCACTCCGGGCAAAATAATGGCGGCTGGGGACTGAGTAACATGGGACAGCCGCTGCCATCAGGCTGCGAAAAGCCTCTGTGTCCACAAGCCTAAATGACAACATTTCCAGGGCCAGCAATTTGGAAAGGTGCGCATTTAGTGCTATTGCCTGTGGGTGTCTGGGTATTTGCGCTTTCCTTCCAAGGCCTGGAGTATGGACATCTGTACGCTGCGCTGGGACACAGAAGTGGATGTGCTAGCTGATGGTGCTTGCAAAGGTCCAGGTTCAGGGCAGGAAGCATCCGGACCTGTGTCTTGGACAGGGGATTGGCCAGCACGTAACAAAGGGGAAGAGGAGGCAGTGGTGTGACGCGCAGACACTAATTGTGGACTCAGGCATTCGGCCCACCTATTAGGGTGCTTTGATGCTATGTGGCGGATCATGCTGGTGGTGGTGAAGTTGGTATTGTTCACTCCCCTGCTAATTTTGGTATTGCACAGGTTGCAAATGACAATTCTTTTATCGTCTGCACTTTACTCAAAAAATCGCCAGACTGCGGAACACCTACCGCTTGGCAAGGGAGATTGTTGCAAGGGGGTGCTGTTGTGGGCCTGTTTGGTGTGGCCCATTTTGTCCCTTTTGCCATCCCACTGCCTCTTCCAGCCTGTTGCAGTGCTGTGGATCCCTCCCCCTCTGTACTGCTGTCCTCGCTCGGCTTGCCACCTTTCCAGGTTGTGTCAGTGATTTAATCGTCCACCACCTCCTCTTCCACTTCCTCACTCTGGTCAGCCTCCTGACTCGTTATCCTAACAAAAACCTCACTTATTGATAACTGTGTCTCATCCTCATCATGATCCTCTTGAGACACTAATTGCGGTTGACTTATTGGCAACTGTGTCTCATCATCATTATCCACCTTGTGAAACACTAATTGCCGTTCCGCACCATCATCTTTTTCTGACTGTGGATGCTCAAGAGTTTGGGAATCAGGGCACAAGATCTCCTCAGGTCATTCTTCAAGCGGCCTTGGTGAGCCAAATCAAGGAATGGCGCTGAAAAGAGCTCCTCGGAATATCCGAATGTGGGATCACTTGTTTGCCATGACTCTCTATGGTGGGAGGAAGAAGGATAAGGGTGATGATTCTGTTGACCAGACTCTTAGCTACTGAGACTGGACTTTGTGGAAGACAGGGTGGTGCTTAACTTACTGGAAGCATTATCTGCTGCAATCCAACTGACTTCCTTGTCGCACTGGTGTGATGTTGAGAGTGGTGTCCTGCGCTGCCCTGAAAACTTGGACATGAAGCTAGGTATTGTGGATGAGTGTGTTTCTTGTGCTCTGGCAGCAGGTACAGTTTCACCAAGCACAGGGCCACGGCCACTTCCCCCTGCCTTACTGCTCACCTTCCGCATATTAAATGGTATATATGCTAGCAAGTATGTCACACACACAGTAGCACAGGTTTTGTAAGTGTATGCGCAAAAAAATTAGACTGAATGTCACTGATGGGCAAACGTTATACAGGACATGTAGCACAGGTAATGTTGCTACCACCAGCAGCAAAAAAATGACACTGAATGTCACTGATATTTAGGATGTGCTAACGTTATACTGGAGATGTAGCGCAGGTAATGTCGCTGTCACCAACCGCAAAAAAATGACAATGAGTGTCAATGATGTTTCAGATGCGCTAACGTTATATTGAAGATGTAGTGCAGGCAATGTCGCTGCCATCAGCAGCAAATTTTTTTTACTGAATGTCACTGATATTTAGGATGGGCAAACGTTATACAGGAGATGTAGCACAGGTAATGTCGTTGCCACCAGCAGCGAAAAAATTTGACTGAATATCACTGATATTTCGGATGCACTAACGTTATACTGGAGATGTAGCGAGGATAATGTCGTGGCGGTAAAGCAGCGGCCAAACAAGTGCATGCAATTTAGCGCAGGTTGCACTAAAAATATATATTGCTGCCAGAAACAATAGTCCTTAAAAGGACTTTTGGGTCTCTAACACCAACCCTGCCTAACAAGAAAATAAAATTCATTTGAATCAATTGTCCCTATCCCTATCTGTCCCTTCTACAACACAGCTCTCCCTGACTGAGACGAACCACATGTCATCGGGTGCTTTATAGCACCCGATGATGCATTCCGGCTAGCCAATGACTGTAATGCCAGTAACCAACATGGCTACAAAATTACAGTAAGTGGCAGTACTTACCTGCACGTTAATTGGCTGCGTAGCATCCAACAAACGTGTGGGGAGGAAAATCAAGCATCGCCCTCAAGCAAATGCGGTATTCGGCTGAGCATGCTTGATCAACATTAGAATTTATGTGATAGACCAGCACAAAGTAGCAAGTATGTGTGCAATGAAAAGAAAATTTTGCATGGTTTTCAAAATGTGTAGTAAATAAAAATCCAGTGTGATAAATCATCTTCAGAAGTCATCTAATTTGTAAATACAGTCCACCTGTGTGTAATGTATTCTTAGTATTACTACAGCTGTTCTGTGAAGGCCTCAGAGGTTTGTTAGAGAATATTAGTAATCAAAAGAAAACCAAGGAACACACCAGACAGGTCATGGGTAAAGTTGTAAAGAAGTTTAAAGCAGGGTTAGGTTATAAAAAAAAAAAATATATCCCAAGCTCTGAACATTGGTGTCACGTGAAAAGATATGGAAAAGTTAAAGGGGTATGACTACTTTTTCAAGGTACCGTATATGCATACAGTATGTCAAACATCAAGTGTTTTCAGTGGAGAGAAAGGAATAAGCAGCTACCAGACTCTTTTGGCAGCAGCTTATCTCTCTTATTGTTAGGGTATGAACTAAGTCACTGTATCTACTAAAACATGAAAATAACAACTTTCTTATTTCTTATCATAAAGTTATCTTTTCATAGCTAATCACAAATTGCAATTATGGTCATAATGTTGATTCACAACATAATGTTGATTTGGGTGATGACCATTATCTGCACCAATTTACATTGACATTGACCTTACTAATTAAAAAGGGACCAGAAATCTACACATATGAAAACAGACTAAAGTTGACCACAGAGATAATGATTATTGCTAGCAATCCAAAAGCTTTTACAATCAGAAATGACAATTATTGTGTGTGTGTGATATTAAAAATAACACTTATTATTCCTTCTTCAAATATGTTCTCAGTCTTTATATAAACCTTTAGATACTAGCATTTAGATTACAGTTGACCAATAAATATAAATTAGGTAAGGTCCAAAAACACAATATTTTCCAAGATACAAAATACATTATTTTACATGAGAAATATATTTTTTGTTTGTGTTCCCTTGCCAACTCATTGGCAATTGTTAATTGCTCATTGTATATGAACCAACTCTCAAGGGGTTGTGCAGCAATAAATATTGATGACCTATCCAAAGGACAAGTCATCAATATCAGATTGGTCACCGATCAGCTGTTTGAAGAGGAGGTGACGCTCCATGCACAAAACCCCTTTAATGTCTACAGTCAGCAATATGCATTGAATAGTTGTTAGCCAAATGATTGTTAAGCTATCTTTTCAGACTCCACCATGCTGCTAGACACCTTGTGGCTTAGTTCCTGGAAGAGCTCCCTCAGATGATGTTGGGGGTGTAAAGGATAAATGCAAAATGATTTATTTGTTTGTTTGATTGATCCCTCTCTCCCCTTACACATTCTATATTTGGCTAAACATGGACATTTTTTGCATAATGCTTAGACCCCTACAATCCCTAGAATGAAGGAACCTAAGCCCTTTGACACTTTTTTTCTGCACAATGTTACCACTGACCTGTTGTTGTGCTGTGAACATATTCAACTGTATGAATTTGTGCTGAAGTGCCTGCATAGAGCTGAGTAAGGACTAATGCTCTATAATAGTGTGAAAGTTGTCCACTCATCTTTAGAAGCACTGCAACTACTTCATTCTAATGATCAGTGGAGGTCCCTGTAGTAAGACTCCTACCAATGAAAAAGGTGTAACTAAACATGAGCAAATTGATTCTAAACTTATGAAATTTGTCATAAAATTTCCAAAAACTCTGGTTTCCAACTAATCAGAATTTTGGGCATTTGTCCTGCATGACTCACAAAATGGTGGCCTCTATTTTACAGTTTAAGAAAGAGGAATCTTCCACATAAAAAGGGATATTTCTAAATACTTTTGCAAATGCCAGTGCAGTGTATTTTTAACTAGGTTGGTTTGTTACTACTGGCTTCTATCTCTTTACCCATAGCCAAAAATGCAAGTAAGAATGCTTTCAGAAATAGAAGTGATAATAGTAGTTAAAAAGTAAATGATCAAAAGACAAAACTAAATTAAATCACTATTTGGTGTGAGCACCCTTTGCCTTCAAAACAGCATCGGTTTTTCTAGGTACACTTGCAAACAGTTTTTGAAGGTAGTTGGCAGGGAGGTTGTTCCAAATATTTTGGAGAACTAACCAACAATCACCTATGGATATAATCCTGCTCAGAATCTTTTGTCTGTGAATTTCATATCATTACTTCCAAGACATTGGGTACATGTTTGGGGTCATTGTCCTACTGTGGAATACATTTGGTGCCAATCAGACACCCCCTTGATTGGCTTTGCATGTTGTATAACTGTCTGCATTTCAATTATTATTGTATCGCTGTAAAGCCCTTTGGCAAACAAATTGCCTTCTGCTACAGCCAAATATTTAAATTTTGACTCTTCAGTCCAGAGCACCTGCTGCCCTTTTTTGTCCACCCCAGTTCATACTGTATATTTTGTACTGTAGCCATCTTTGAGTCACTTGGCCTTGTTTACATGTCAAAGGCACACTATAGCTTTTCTGACTGCAATTCTTCCATGAAGACCACTTCTGGGCAGTCTTGTTCATATAGCAGATGGGTGTACCTGGGTCTCACTGGTTTCTGCCAGTTCTGATATGATGGCTCTGGTAAACATCTTCTGATATTGAAATAAAGTAAGCATGATTTGTCTTTCATCTCTGCACTGTTTCCTTGGCCGACCATTGACTGTATGGTCCTCAATTTTGGCTATTTCTTTGTGCTTCTTCAAAAGAGCTGGACCATAACATCTTGACTAGTGTTGAGAAAATTGAAGTTGATGAATTTTATCAAAATTTCATGAAAAATTTGATTAGTCAAGAATCCGCACTTCCTGGCGATTTGTGGTAATTATTCAGATTTTTTCAAAAATGGCTGCCGCACGTGATGCAAATTGAAAGTAAGAAGCCTGGGAATTAGGGATCCCCGATAATGCCGCACAACCAGACAATCAGCAGATAGCCAACCCCAGTGATGTCACAGCTCTACAAAAAGCCTCATCCTTCCCGGTCTCCACCATTTTCCAGTGAATTGAGCATAGGGACAGATGTGACAAGTGCTAGGGAAAGTGATTAAAAAAATCTTAGTTTTCAACAGTTCAGGGACAGATAGTCTAGGGAGATAATAGGGAGACTTTAACCACACTATAGATAGAGTGCAGGGGACAGTTGAACAGTGTAAAGCTTGCATAACAGAGAAGTAATTCTATTACACCTTGATGCACTAATTGGGGTTAAAAAGTGTTCAAAAACCACTGACTTTAGGTTGTTCACATTATTTTATACAGTACTATACAGTACATAAGTAATTCTGTTAATCATCTGATTTTTTGATCTGATTTTAGGGATTTCACATTGTTATGTTACATACTTAATTCCATTAATCCTTGATTCTTCTAAATTGGAGTAAAACTGCGGCCTGATACCACTGATTTTGGGGTGCTCACATTTTTATATATATAAGTAAATCAATGAATCCTAAATTCTGTAATTAGGGTGAAGTTGTGGCCGGTTCTATTGACTTTGGGGTGTTCACATAATTTATAAAGTAAATCCATTCTTCCTTGATTCTGTATTCGGGGTAAAAAAAGGGTCAAAATAAACACGCACAAGGGGACCCTGCCTGGGAAGGATTTACAATATATTTAAACACACAGCCTTGTTAGGCTTATAATCACTCTTGTCCCAGACACTAAAAGTTAACTTTTCATCAATTAGGTTAAAATTTCGTACCGAACTTTAGGATTTTTGGACCCCGGATCCGAACCCGAACATTTCAGTAAAAGTTTGGGTTCGGTGTTCGGCGCTTTCTTGGCGCTTTTTGAAAGACTGCACAGCAGCCAATCAACAAGCGTCATGCTACTTGCCCCAAGAGGCCATCACAGCCATGCCTACTAATATATAAGCTGGAGTCACGTAGCGCTGCACGTCATTCTGCTGTTACAAGTGTAGGGAGAGGATGCTGCTGGACTTGTGATTTCAGGGAGAGAATAGTAGAGAATCTAACTCAGCGATCTACCTATAAATAGTTGTGTGGGTGCAGGGCACAATCGTTTTACGCTGCCCTGAGGCCATTGACAAAAAATAATAATATATATACTTTTATAATTCTGTTAGTTTGGTGGGTGGCGGAGGTGGCCATTTTATGCATGCTCAGTGCACCAGCGAGAGATGTTGCGAACATAAAATTTTCAGTTCGCAAACGGCGAACATGAATTTCTGCAAATGTTTGCAAACGGGGGAACCGGGCAAACCGCCATTGACTTCAATAGGCAGGCAAATTTTAAAACCCACAGGGACTCTTTCTAGCCACAGTAGTGATGGAAAAGTTGTTTCAAGGGGACTAACACCAGGACTGTGGCATGACGGAGGGGGATCCATGGCAAAACTCCCATGGAAAATTGCATAGTTGACGCAGAGTTGGATTTTAATCCATAAAGGGTATAAATCACCTAACAATCTTTTTTTTTTTTTTTTTTAACAACGTGGTTTAAAACATCCAGTGTGTGTATGCAATCAGGTAATATGTTGTATCGATCAGCAGGGCCGGCTCCAGGATCATGTGGGCCCTTGGGCGATAAAGTCTCAGTGGGCCCCCTTACACAGTGGTAACTCTCTGAGTACAGATAATACAGTAGATATCACCTGCAGTCCTATGTAACAGCATAGATAACACAGTCATGGCTATCTGAGTACAGAAAATGTAGTAGTGTTACCTGCAGTCCTATGTAAAACCACAGATAACACGAGTGCTGATAATGTGATAGTGTTACCTGCAGTCCTATGTAAAACCACAGATAACATTAGTGCTGATAATGTGATAGTGTTACCTGCAGTCCTATATAAAACCACAGATAACACTAGTGCTGATAATGTGATAGTGTTACCTGCAGTCCTATGTAAAACCACAGATAACACTAGTGCTGATAATGTGATAGTGTTACCTGCAGTCCTATGTAAAACCACAGATAACACTAGTGCTGATAATGTGATAGTGTTACCTGTAGTCCTATGTAAACCACAGATAACACTACTTTAGATCATGTAGTAGTGTTACCTGCGTCCTTAGTGTGCCTCCCAGTGCCTCTACCATGGACTCCAGGCTGGCGGTGCTGCCTCCTCTTCCATCTTCATCTTGCCCCGCACAGAATGTCCTGATGCAGCTGTGTCAAGACAAAGGGAACACTGTGGGCATGGTGATGGTGACACACACAGGGAGAGACACACACACACACACACACGGGGACAAACACACACACACGGGGACAGACACACACACACGGGGACAGACACACACACAGGGACAGACACACACACACTGGGACAGACAGACACACACACTGGGACAGACACACACACACACTGGGACAGACATACACACACTGGGACAGACACACACACAGGGACAGACACACACACACTGGGACAGACAGACACACACGGGGACAGACACACACACAGGGACAGACACACACACACTGGGACAGACAGACACACACACTGGGACAGACACATACACACACTGGGACAGACACACACACACACACACATACTGGGACAGACACACACACACGGGGACAAACACACACACACGGGGATAGACACACACACGGGGGCAGACACACACACGGGGACAGACACACACACCGGGACAGACACACACACACACACACACGGGGACAGACACACAAACGGGGACAGACACACACACGGGGACAGACACACACACATGGGGACAGACACACAGGGACAGACACACACGGGGACAGACACACACACACGGGGACAGACACACACACACGGGGACAGACACACACACGGGGACATACACACACACGGGGACAGACACACACACACACGGGGACAGACACCTGTGCGATCATCAATCAACTTCTATCTAATGTGTGACCACCTTAAGGGGGCATTTAAAGGGAATTCCACCTTTAGTTATGCTCCAACCTTTTGTTACCTTATAATATGACTCCCACTGATTCCCAGTACTGAGGGGACATGGACTGGGGTTTAAAAGGGAATTATCAACATGTACAAAAAGGTGGTCTAAACCGTAACCCATTAGGCACTGGCTAGACTGTGGGATGGAGACTAAGCAATGCCTTAGGCCTCATGCACACTGCCGTTATGCGTCCGTTCCGTGCATTGGGGACCACGATTTGTGGTCCCCAATGCACTGGCAACATGTTCTATTTTTTTGCAGTGCGGAGGCATGGACAGAAACACCACGGAAGCACTCCATAGTGCTTCCCATTGAGCGATTGAGGACCCATTCACGTGAATAGGTCTGCATCCGTGATGCACACGGCCGGTGTGCATGAGGCCATAGACACAGAAAGGGGCTCACACACAGGGACAGACAGACAGACTGAAACACACAGGGGCAGACTGACACACACAGGGACAGACAAACTGATGCACACACATCATGGCCCTCAGAATACACCCGGATCTGTATGATAAACGCCCTTAATTGCACCAGATTCCATTCCACTTGAACCCCACTGCCCCCTCATATATGTGCTCCACCTGCCCACTCATATATGAGCTCCATATGCTGCCCCTTATAAAGTTTTGGTTCTCCAGCAGCACATCCTACCTCACTCTGCATCTTGCAGGCACACACAGCCCCTCCTCCTTCAACAAGCTGCTGCTGCCGAGGGTTTGTCATGTGATCATGAAGGAGCGTGTGACCAGTGATGTCACAGACTACCTTCTAACAACTACATTCTAGCATAGGATCGATCTACCGAAACTCCATCTACCCTGTTCTGAGTTCTGGGGCCGCTTACCCCAGCAGTGCACATGGCGAAAATTGTCTGCATTGCTGGGGTAAGCTGCCCTAGAATTCAAAAAGGGCAGGACACAGCTGCAGGAGTGAGCGGTCATAGTGGCCCCCCCCCCCCCAGGAGCAGGGGGCCCCCGGCACTTGCCCGGGTTTGCCGGGTGGTGGCGCCGGCCCTGTCGATCAGGTAGTGTAAGGGTTACGCCCGCTTCACAGACATTGACAGACCAAACTCCCCTTTTAATGCGCCGCAAACAACCGCAAACAGTCCATTTCCCCAACCGCAAACTTCCCATTTGCACAAGGTTGGATACCAAGCTAACCATGTCCCGTTGAATAGTTGTGTGGGTGCAGGGCACAATCGTTTTACGCTGCCCTGAGGCCATTGACCAAAATATATATATATTTATATATATATATATATATATATATATACTTTTATAATTCTGTTAGTTAGGTGGGTGGCGGAGGTGGCCATTTTATGCATGCTCAGTCACCAGCACTGCATATGAGCTTTTGGGACATTGCCCCCCCAAAAATGGTGATTTGCAAACTACAACATCTGGATTAGTAAGTGTGCAATTTAAGGTAGAAATACACCCATAATTTTCTGGGGTTTGAAAAACACACTTTTTTTCAAAAAACTGTGTTTTCCAGATCTGCAAGTGTTAAATTCAAGTTTAATATATACAGCATTCATATTCTGTTAGCAAAAAAAAAACCTTTTTGGGCAATTTACAACATCTGTATTAGTCAGTGTGCAATTTAAGGTAGAAATACACCCTTTTTTGACAGAAAATACTATTTTCAGGCCTTGCAGCATCAGCATGTGTGAAATTACAGGCTTATATACTGCTGTCAAATTCAGTTGTTAAACAAACACTCGTTTGGTCACAATAAATTTAGTTGGCAGCCTTTGATGCAGATGTCATTGTGAGATACACCCTTAATACATTTGGGTTACATTCAGAGATTTTAAATACCGCCATTTGGTGCACCAATATTTACTTCAGGCCTATAGTGGTTCAGGCCCTGTGAGATACACCCTCTACATACAGGGGTTTCAATCAGGGATTTGAAAAACAGCCATTTGAAATACAGCCTTTTTGTGCAAAGATATATTTACTTCAGGCCTACACTGGTTCAGGGCGTGTGAGATACTTCCTCTACATACAGGGGTTTAACCAGGCATTTGAAATACAGCCATTTTAAATACAGCCATTTTGTGCAAAGATATATTTACTTCAGGCCTACACTGGTTCAGACCGTGTGAGATACCCCCCCCCCCCCCCCCCCCCCTACATACAGGGGTTTGATTCAGGCATTTGAAATACAGCCATTTGATATACAGCCATTTTGTGCAAAGATATATTTAATTGAGGCCTACACTGATTCAGGGCGTGTGTGATCCCCCCTATACATAGAATGTGTCGGCAGATAAGAACCATTTGGCCCATCTAGTCTGCCCAATATATCTGAATCCTATGAATAGCCCCGGCCCTATCTTATATGAAGGATGGCCTTATGCCTATCCCATGCATGCTTAAACTCCTTCACTGTATTTGCAGCTACCACTTCTGCAGGAAGGCTATTCCATGCATCCACTACCCTCTCAGTAAAGTAATACTTCCTTATATTACTTTTAAACCTTTGCCCCTCTAATTTAAAACTGTGTCCTCTTGTGGTAGTTTTTCTTCTTTTAAATATGCTCTCCTCCTTTACCGAGTTGATTCCCTTTATGTATTTAAAAGTTTCTATCATATCCCCTCGGTCTCTTCTTTCTTCCAAGCTATACATATTAAGGTCTTTTAACCTTTCCTGGTAAGTTTTATCCTGCAATCCATGTACTAGTTTAGTAGCTCTTCTCTGAACTCTCTCTAGAGTATCTATATCCTTCTGGAGATATGGCCTCCAGTACTGCGCACAATACTCCAAGTGAGGTCTCACCAGTGTTCTGTACAGCGGCATAAGCACTTCACTCTTTCTACTGCTTATACCTCTCCCTATACATCCAAGCATTCTGCTTGCATTTCGTGCTGCTTTATTACATTGTCTTCCCACCTTTAAGTCTTCTGAAATAATTACTCCTAAATCCCTTTCCTCAGATACTGAGGTCAGGACTGTGTCGAATATTCTATATTCTGCCCTTGGGTTTTTACGCCCCAGGTGCATTATCTTGCACTTATCCACATTAAATTTCAGTTGCCAGAGTTCTGACCATTCTTCTAGTTTTCCTAAGTCCTTTTCCATTTGGCGTTTCCCTCCAGGAACATCAACCCTGTTACATATCTTTGTGTCATCAGCAAAAAGACAAACCTTACCATCGAGGCCTTTTGCAATATCACTTATGAAGATATTAAACAAAATTGGTCCCAGTACAGATCCCTGTGGAATCCCACTGGTAACATGACCTTGTTTTGAATGTTCTCCATTGACTACAACCCTCTGTTGTCTGTCCCTCAGCCATTTGAAATACAGCCATACAAACATACAGGGGTTTGATTCAGCCATTTGAAATACAGCCATTTGAAATACAACCATTTTGTGCAAAGATATTGTCACCGCCATTTCTGTAAGAAGGTCTGTTAGATGTTCTTCTCTACCTGCATGAAGTTCTTTGTTTCACTTTGTCATCTCCTTTCCTTCTCCCAGCTGTCATCTATTTACACTAATTGTCTCCCTTTATATTCCTTTCCATACTGCCTCTGTAGTGTCCCACTAGGTAGGAGTGGACACTACACAAGGGTCAATTGGGTAACGTGTTACTTCTGCTCACAAGGGACAGTGATATTGTATTCATCCATGCATTGTAATGTAATTTACTGTGTGTATTACATATGTTGGTTCCCCCTGTTAATGCTTATCAGGCCTAGTTGGATGTAATTTAACATCCCAGACACTAGAGGGAGATAGGGAGCCCCTAGTATAAATGTCCAGGCCCAGACAGGGAGGGGTTAGGTCATAGTCAGGAGTCTGTGGAGACAGAAGTGAGAAGGCACCAGCCCAGGATATGCTGAGGGCCTCCTCCTGACATGCAGCTAGATAGTCCTGGTTCCTAGCTGCACCAGGAGGCTAGAAGGAGTACAGCCTGCTTGGAGACCGAGTGTATTCCAGGGGACTAGAGGAGTCACCTCGTCAGCCTGAAGCTCCTGAGGCTAAGGATAGCTCAGTTGAGATACCCCAGTAGTAGGAGAGCACCTCCTGGGAGAAACCTGCAGCCACCTTTCCAATCCAGCAGACAAGACAGCTAGGAAAAGAAGGTATTGTAACCTTAAGCAAGTGCCAATACTGGAGGAAGGAATTTATATACCAAGGATTTAAGCCAGCAATTAGGCATCCGGGCCTTGGGATCCAGCCAGCTAGCATAGCTGTGGGGATAGAGCAGCATTGTACTGCAAAGCATTAACTGTTTACCCTCCAAGTATCTTGCAAGATTGAAACCTGCTGTGACATAAACCTGCTGTGCATTTTGTACTGTAAAGGACTGCATTATACACCACTGCAACTGATTGTAAAAAGTTGGACTGTTTCACCAAGTAAAGCAACGTTTGGTTTACCAACTGTCTACTCTATTAATCCTCCTGCAAACCGGTGTGCCACCGTTACAGGCACTGGCGTCACGATCCTGAAAGGGACCTTACCTAAGGCACTCAAAACCACTACAACATCCAGGGCACCTCACACACCATCAGGCCTGGTCCCTATTTACCAAGTGTGCCCCAGAGGAACTAGTGTCAGCCTCTCTTTCACTGTTGCATGCCTGCCCAGGGTTCTCCTCAGAAAAGTGAGTAACCCTCGATTGCCCATAACCGTGACCTCACTATCGTTATACCCTGCAGGGCTGGCGTGCTGCATAAATTGGCGTCACAAACAGGATACGATCATTCCTGGGCCATTGCGGATATAAAAACTGTGTGCTGTTATTTGCCTTAAAGTGACCAAGCCCTAATTGCTTTATTGAAAATTGCTGGGCCAAAGTGAACTGTAATAATTTGTGGTGTGAAGATTATATTGTCTGGACTGTTTGCTGCTTATTTAAGCCACCGCTTGCTGTCAGTGAATCGACAGCGATTTTGCTCAAAGATGGCCGCTTAACCTGACTGGATTTGTTTGCTGCGTCATCTTCATACTAAATTGGCGGTAAAAATTGCCGCCTTCTGCTGAAAAGTGCGGGAAAGGCTGTATGTCCGCACCACCACCCTGTCTGGACATTTGCATGTCTACAGAAATGGACTCCGTCTCCCCTATACTGGAGTACCTGGGGGGCGGCCTCCCAGAGCAATGGGAGGTCTCGACTGAATTAATGTGTGCCGCCCTGTCGCTCTCCAGAGAAGGATCGAGCGTGTTGGAAAAATGGGCGAGTCTGCACCCCTCACCTGAACTGCCCCACCGGCAGAAGACGATCCAGGAGATCGAGAACCTGGAAAGGTTCCATACAGCCCCGGACAACATCCGAAAAGGAAAAAGAGCGGATTCCTCGCCTGAACCTGCTGCGGCTGCGCAGGATGCGCCATCTACTTCACAAGTGCCGGCGGCAACAGCGGAGGACAGCGATCCCGATTCCGAAAGCCTGGACGACCAGATCGTGCGGCTGGAGAAGCAGTTACGTGAGCTGCGCCAGATTGCCTCCGCCAGGATCCGGACTCCACCTGACCTGAAGGAAAAAGGACTTATGGACTCGGACGTCTCCGGGTCTGAGGTGAGAGTACCTGTCCCTTCCTGCCGGCCCTCTTTAGTGTCAGCACCTGCGGTGAGGTCCTCCTACGCTGTGCACCGACGCGCAGAGCCAGTCGTCCAGGAACCCACCGGACCGCTTGCAGCAGCGGTACCCAGGCCAGTGCAGCAGCCCACTATTGTCATGCCTGCACCAGTGCGGTCAGCAACAGTGATTACCCCTAGGCCTATGGGGCCAATACCTATTAGGGGTCCATTCATGCTGCAGTTGCCCCCCAATACTGTGTTGTGGGCACATCCGCCTGTTGACTCTCACTACAGGCCCAATCTACAAATGGAGCCAGGGAGCACCACTGTGATGCCAAGTGGATATGACATGCCCCTGTGAATTGGCCTGCAAGGCCATTGATTTGATTTCTTTTGCCAAAGGGACCCTAATAAAGTGGATTAACCCTTCCAGGACAGGAGTCCTTTGTTGTTTTGGCCCTCTGTTGCTCCTGCCAGTTACCCACGGCTCAGTGGAGGCGGTAAACCACTGAAATACCAAACGTAGCAAGGCCATATTGTTTACAGGACCTCCTGCCTGCTTTCTCAGAGTGAAGAAAAAAAAAAATCCAGTTGTGCTTATTTTATATGTTGCACCTTTAACCCTTCAACCCTCTTTTCAGGTTGATTAATGGTATTGCAGCACTTATTTTTATATATGCCATTTGAATAATGTGGACTACTTTTATGTGCTGTCACTTTTGTTATGCAACGTAAATATTAAAGGAAATGCGCCCAGGGATAGACTCTAATGCACATGAGCCTCTGAGATCTTGCTACTATTTTAAAGAAATGCGCCCAGAGATGGACTCCACTGTATGTGAGCCTCTGTGAATCTTATACCTCCGGCCTTGCTTTATACAAAGTTATACTTGTCATTTTCACTGAATGTGTTACAAGATGAAACCTGGGTACGGACTCATTTATATCCTTTGAGCCTCCAAGAATTGTTATTTAATGTTTACATTTTCTATGGATTACTACTGTTCATTATGGACAATTTGCTTATTATGGACTAATCCTGGTATCCTTGATACGCTGCACCAGGTCAGCGCCCCTGTTCCTTTACATTATCCTGAGAGAAGAGAACGACGCCCCTTTTCACCGAACTTGCTCCTTAGCCAGTGGAACTGCCTGATGTATACCTATGATGTATTTCGCAAATGTAGATGTATTTTCCTGCTTTGCATTATTTTTCTATTACAGGTGCAGTATCCAGCTGGGCAGGGCCCCTTTCAGATTGCGCCGAGGACGGGCAACGTCATAGCGTGGGGGTATGTAGTGTCCCACTAGGTAGGAGTGGACACTACACAAGGGTCAATTGGGTAACGTGTTACTTCTGCTCACAAGGGACAGTGATATTGTATTCATCCATGCATTATAATGTAATTTACTGTGTGTATTACATGTATGGTTCCCCTGTTATATGCTTATCAGGCCTAGTTGGATGTAATTTAACATCCCAGACACTAGAGGGAGATAGGGAGCCCCTAGTATAAATGTCCAGGCCCAGACAGGGAGGGGTTAGGTCATAGTCAGGAGTCTGTGGAGACAGAAGTGAGAAGGCACCAGCCCAGGATATGCTGAGGGCCTCCTCCTGACATACAGCTAGATAGTCCTGGTTTCCTAGCTTGCACCAGGAGGCTAGAAGGAGTACAGCCTGCTTGGAGACCGAGTGTATTCCAGGGGACTAGAGGAGTCACCTCGTCAGCCTGAAGCTCCTGAGGCTAAGGATAGCTCAGTTGAGATACCCCAGTAGTAGGAGAGCACCTCCTGGGAGAAACCTGCAGCCACCTTTCCAATCCAGCAGACAAGACAGCTAGGAAAAGAAGGTATTGCAACCTTAAGCAAGTGCCAATACTGGAGGAAGGAATTTATATACCAAGGATTTAAGCCAGCAATTAGGCATCCGGGCCTTGGGATCCAGCCAGCTAGCATAGCTGTGGGGATAGAGCAGCATTGTACTGCAAAGCATTAACTGTTTACCCTCCAAGTATCTTGCAAGATTGAAACCTGCTGTGACATAAACCTGCTGTGCATTTTGTACTGTAAAGGACTGCATTATACACCACTGCAACTGATTGTAAAAAGTTGGACTGTTTCACCAAGTAAAGCAACGTTTGGTTTACCAACTGTCTACTGTATTAATCCTCCTGCAAACCGGTGTGCCACCGTTACAGGCACTGGCGTCACGATCCTGAAAGGGACCTTACCTAAGGCACTCAAAACCACTACAACATCCAGGGCACCTCACACACCATCAGGCCTGGTCCCTATTTACCAAGTGTGCCCCAGAGGAACTAGTGTCAGCCTCTCTTTCACTGTTGCATGCCTGCCCAGGGTTCTCCTCAGAAAAGTGAGTAACCCTCGATTGCCCATAACCGTGACCTCACTATCGTTATACCCTGCAGGGCTGGCGTGCTGCACCTCATTTTGCGGTTTATACTTCTTCCTGGATTGTGTTCACTGCTGGAGGCTGCTTCTGAGGATTCCTCAGATATGTCTGTTTCCTTTATTTTTGTTTCCTTGCTGGCTCGATTCTAGGTGACCCTGACTCCATCCGTATAAAGTGCAGGGAGCCGGTGGTCGTGTCCCCTCACTATTATAGGGTTTTCAGGTGTCACACAGTATGAGGTACGTGGACATGCAATCGTCTACCATAAAGACCTTTGCATGGGCATAGCAGTCAGGGAGAGCTCTAGGGGTTTTATAGGGCTCACCCATATGCTCCTTAGTTTGGGATCAAGCCAGTCGGATGTTTATTTAAAATTTCCAGCTTTCTGCAACACCTTCTGTGACATTATAAACTGCCATAACCGTTTTAAGCATGTTTCCGGTTTCAGCCTTGATTGACCGCATGCAGGGTCTTTCGCTGGAGGTAGCAGATCTCCGTAGATTTGTGTCTCAGTTTCAGATGACCAATTCTGCTGGCGTTCATGGAGTTTGTTCCGAGCCTAAGATCTAGCTTCCGGATACGTTCTCCAGGGGTAGTGAGAATTTTGTTCGCTTTAGAGAGGGATGCAAACTTCATTTTTCGCCTACTTCCCCATTCCTTTGGTGATGAGGAGCAGAGGGTGGGGATCATCATCTCGCTGCTCAGGAATAACGCTCAGTCTTGGGCCCTATCGCTGCTGGTCGGGGTACGGCCCCTCCGATCGGTGGATTAATTTTTTGTAGCCCTGCGGAAGATATATGATGACCCGGATCGTATTGCTCTGGCTGAATCTAAACTGCGTCTTTCATGCCAGGGTAAACAGTCCGCAGAGATTTATTGTTCTGAATTTCGCAGATGGGCAGCTGATACTGGTTGGAACGAAGTCAATTTTGCCATGGTCTTTCGGAAAGATTGAAAGATGTATTTGCTTTTCATGAGAGACCAGCCTTGTTAGAATCTGCCATGTCTCTAGTAGAGATGTTGCGAACATAAAATTTTCTGTTCGCGAACGGCGAACATAAATTTCTTCAAATGTTTGCGAAGGGGCGAACCGGGTAAACCGCCATTGACTTCAATAGGCAGGCAAATTTTAAAACCCACAGGGACTCTTTCTAGCCACAGTAGTGATGGAAAAGTTGTTTCAAGGGGACTAACACCTGGACTGTGGCATGACGGAGGGGGATCCATGGCAAAACTCCCATAGAAAATTGCATAGTTGACGCAGAGTTGGATTTTAATCCATAAAGGGTATAAATCACCTAACAATCCGAATTTATTTTGAACAAAGTGGTTTAAACATCCAGTGTGGGTACACGATCAAGTAATATGTTGTATCGATCAGGTAGTGTAAGGGTTACGCCCGCTTCACAGATATTGACAGACCAAACTCCCCTTTTAATGCACCGCAAACAACCGCAAACAGTCCATTTCCCCAACCGCAAACTTCCCATTTGCACAAGGTTGGATACCAAGCTAGCCATGTCCCGTTGATGTCATTGAAGGTTTCTTCCTCCACCCAGCCACGTACAACACCAAGGGTCCCCGAAAGGGGAATTGAATTGATTTTTCGAACGGGGAGATGGTTAAAAAAACGCTGGCTCCCTCCCCTTTGCTGGAATCCACACTACGGTCACTGCGTCTGCGCCGTGCAATTTACTGTCACACCCAAAATGAGTGGTATTTTCTGTAGTACTATTCTCATCAGTTTAATCCCTGTTACGTCCCCTATCCGGGGACGTGTGTCAAATTGATTAATCATTGTCGAATTAACGACATCCTGAAATAATTTTGTTCTGAGCTCTGTACTTGCTTTGTATTGAAATTGATGGGGATTTTTTAAATTGCCTGCATTATTTCTAAAAAAAACACATAATAAAGTCTCTTAATAGTTTATTTTATATATTAAAAACCCATACAAGCGATCATCACCTCTATGTGGCAACATTGAGGTGATGAACGCTTCATTGTGATACGCAAGCCCCTTCACCACAACAAGGTACCGATCACGAAGGGGAATTGACACATATATGTGCCTTTTTTTTTGTTTTGTTTTTGCAGCCACAGTGCAGCACTAGAGGCCAGAAAAATTAGGCATGTGCACATGCCTGAAAAATTAGGTATTGTAGCAGCGGCCGGAAAAATAGATGTTTTCAAGGCAGAAAGGTGACTAAAACATTGTGGCTTAAACCCTAGTTGGTGGCGGAGAATTCACGAAAGTCATCCGGTATGCAGACATTAAATACAGCATCGTGAGGACCATTTTGAGGCCAAGGCATGTCATCAGGCCTTTTGTTAGTCAAACGTATCCCCCACTGTCAGTCCCTTCGGGATCCATGCCTCATTCATGTTAATGAAGGTGAGGTAATCAACACTTTTTTGACCGAGGCGACTTCTTTTGTCAGTGACAATGCCTCCTGCTGCACTGAAGGTCCTTTCTGAGAGGACACTTGAAGCCGGGCAGGCCAGAAGTTCTATCGCAAACTGGGACAGTTCAGGCCACAGGTCAAGCCTGCACACCCAGTAGTCAAGGGGTTCATCGCTCCTCAGAGTGTCGATATCTGCAGTTAAGGCGAGGTAGTCTGCTATCTGTCGGTCGAGTCGTTCTCTAAGGCTGGATCCCGAAGGGCTGTGGCGATGTGTAGGACTGAAAAAGCTCTGCATGTCCCTCATCAACAACACATCTGTAAAGCGTCCTGTCCTTGCCGCCGTGGTCGTGGTAGGAGGAGAATTACTTTCACCTCTTCCTCTGTTAGATTCCCATTGTGCTGTGGCATCCCCCTTATAAGCTGTGTAAAGCATTTTTTTTTTTTTAGTTTGGTTTTGAACTGCTGCATCCTTTCTGACTTCCGGTAATTTGGTAACATTTCCGCCACTTTCTGCTTATACCGGGGGTCTAGTAGCGTGGCCACCCAGTACAGGTCGCTCTCCTTCATCCTTTTTATACGAGGGTCCCTCAAAAGACATGACAGCATGAAAGACCCCATTTGCACAAGGTTGGATGCCGAGCTACTGATTTCCTGTTCCTCCTCCTCACTGATGTCATTGAAGGTCTGTTCTTCCCCCCAGCCACGTACAACACCACTGGTCCCAGATAGGTGACAACAACAAGCACCCTGGAATGCCTGCTGTGGTTGGTCTTCCTCCTCCTCAAAGCCACATTCCTCCTCTGACTCCTCTTCCTCATACTCCTCTTTTAGCGTTGCCGCAGGTCCGGCAAGCGATGATGACAAGGCTGTTTCTGGTGTTGATGGTGACCACAACTCTTCCTCTTCACACTCATCTACAGCCTGATCCATCACTCTTCGCAGGGCATGCTCCAGGAAGAAAATAAATGGGATGAGGTCGCTGATGGTGCCTTCGGTGCGACTGACTAGGTTTGTCACCAACTCAAAAGGACGCATGAGCCTACAGGCATTGCGCATGAGCGTCCAGTAACGTGGTAAAAAAATTCCCATCTCCGCAGGGGCTGTCCTAGCACCCCGGGCATACAAATACTCGTTGACGGCTTTTTCTTGTTGGAGCAGGCGGTCGAACATTAGGAGTGTTGAATTCCAACGTGTCGGGCTGTCGCAAATCAAGCGCCTCACTGGCATGTTGTTTCGGCGCTGAATGTCTGAAAAGTGCGCCATGGCCGTGTAGGAATGCCTGAAATGGCCACACACCTTCCTGTCCTGCTTGAGGGCATCCTGTAAGCCTGGGTACTTATAAACAAAGCGTTGTACGATGAGATTCAACACATGTGCCATGCACGGCACATGTGACAACTTGCCCAAATTCAATGCCGCCAACAAATTGCTTCCATTGTCACACACCACTTTGCCGATCTCCAGTTGGTGCGGGGTCAGCCACTGATCCACCTGTGCGTTCAGGTTGGACAGCAGTGCTGGTCCGGTGTGGCTTTCTGCTTTCAGGCAAGTCAACTTCAAGACAGCGTGACACTGTCATATCCGGGAATAGCCCCTGGGGAGCTGGGGGGATTCAGACGCTGCAGCAGAAAAGGACTTAGCCGAGGAGGTTATGGAAGAGGATAGAGTAGGAGGAGTAGAGGAGGTGGCAGTAGGCCTGCCTGCAAGTTGTGGCGGTGTCACCAACTCCGCTGCAGAGCCACGCATTCCATGCTTGGCAGTCGTCAGCAGGTTGACCCAATGCGCAGTGTAGGTGATATCAGTGGTCAGATGGACCCTTGCCCCAACACTGAATGCCAGAGATGCCATGACTTCCTTTTCAACCACTGAGTAGAGGTTTGGGATTGCCTTATTTGAAAAAAAATTCGTCCGGGTACCTTCCACTGTGGTGTCCCAATAGCAACAAATTTTTTGAAGGCCTCAGACTCCACCAGCTGGTATGGTAAAAGCTGGCAGGCTAAGAGTTCCATCAAGCCAGCTGTCAGACGCCGAGCAAGGGGGTGACTCTGTGACATTGGCTTCTTACGCTCAAACATTTCCTTTACAGACACCTGACTGTGGGCACATGAGATGGAACTGCTGAAGGTGAGAGGCGGGTGGTTGAGAGGGGGCAAGGAGGACAGCAGTGGTTGACGTGGCTGAAGATGCTGGACCAGGAGGAGGATGGTGGCTTTGAGCTTGTGTGCTGCTTCTACTCGTCATCATGTGTTGATCCCTTAGGCGTTTGTGATGTGCGATCATGAGCCTTCGCAAAGCAGTTGTACCTAGGTGCGTGTTGGATTTCCCACAACTCAGTTTCTTCTTGCTCAGGTTGCAAATGGCATTGCTGTTATCAGAGGCAGACACACAAAAAAAATGCCACATTGCTGAGCTTTGCAATGACGGCATTCTGTTGGTGGCAACAGCATGCGTTGATTGGCGTGCGTTCTGAACTTTCCCCCTCTTCTTCTTCTCTTCGAGCAGGCACCCACGTGGCATTCACGGACATATCGTCATCATCAACCACTTCACTTGTATCTGACACCTCAGCAAAGGAAGCAGCAGCGAGTACAACATCATCATCATCATCACACTGTACGTCCATGTGTGCAATGCTGCCTGACTGAGACATATCCCTGTTATCTACATCCCCTGGCAATAATGGTTTCGCATCACTAATTTCATCCAACTGATGTGTAAATGACTCCTCTGAGGGATCAAGTGAAGCGGCTGTGGTGGTAGTGGTGGCGGCGGGCGGGAGAGTGGTAACTTGAGAGCAGGTGACCAAAGCTGACCTGGAGGAGGATAGTGCGTCAAGGTTCTTAGCGGAAGCTGTTGAAGATTGGGTGTCCTGTGTAAGCCAGTCAACTATTTTCTAAGAATTGTTTGGGTTCAGGGTACGTGGCCTCTGTAACGGTATGAGTGGAGGCCTAGCAAGTGGCCACAATACAGTCTGTGTAGGCCTGACACACACGGGATTGCAATTTGCAAATGTGATTATATCACAGAATTATTTTTTATAGAATTTTTTTTTATCTGCAAGGTATTTGAGTGAATGACACCCTGTAACGGTATGAGTGGAGGCCTAGCCACTAGCCAGTAACCACAGTACAGTCAGTATGGGCATGACACACACGGCCTTGCAATTTGCAAATGTGATTATATCACAGAAAAAATTTTATATAATTTTTTTATCTGCAAGGTATTTGAGTTAATGACACCCTGTAACGGTATGAGTGGAGGCCTAGCCAGTGGCCACAATACAGTCTGTGTGGGCTTGACACACACAGGCTTGCAATTTGCAAATGTGATTATGTCACAGAAAAGTTTTTTAATAGAATAATTTTTTATCTTCAAGGTATTTGAGTGAATGACACCCTGTAACGGTATGGAGGCCTAGCCACTAGCCAGTGGCCACAATACAGTCTGTGTGGGCCTGACACACACGGCCTTGCAATTTGCTAATGTGATTTTACCACAGAAAATTTTTTATTGAATTTTTTTTATCTGCAAGATTCTATGGAGATTCCACGATGTTACAGGCACATCTCCAATAACAATCCCGATACCGACCAGCAAAGTTTCTTTCCTCCTCTCCTTCAGGAGAAACAGAACATAGTGCAATACCCAGGGTGTTTAATATTAAGTAAGGTTTATTGTACTTACAAACATCAATAGGTAAAAAGCGTGTGTAGATGCCTGACCCGGGTTTCGCCTTTGCTTCATCTGGGGCGTTACAAACTAATCAGCCAAAGCTGTGTTCTTATACCTCCCAACTCTTATGTCAGATCCTGTTTCCTGAATTCTGATTCACATATAATCGTATACATTCGATAAACATTCGATTATTTAAATCGTATACATTCGATAAACATTCGATTATTTAAATCGTATACATTCGATAAACATTTGATTATTTAAAATCGCATTATAAAATCGTATAGATTCGATAAACATTTGATTATGTAAAATCGCATGATAAAATCAACCCATTTAAAACATACAATAAAATCGTATGAAAACCACCTATGTCATGGAAACTGTTAATGTGCTAAGGACTACGTAATAAATACCCCACGCTAAAACCTTTATTAACCCACCCTGTACCTGAACCACCTATTTTCCTACATATACTAAATAAGGTGTTTTTTTTATATAAGTAGGCATTAGGGTTATCATAATTCCTTTTATTGTATGAAATGTGTAGAAAATATAATGAAGTATGACACCTAGATTATATGTGTGGCTCATGTCCAACTCACAGCGCGCACACTGACACTTTGCTTTAATGTGCTTGTTGTGACACTTTGCTTTAATGTGCTTTTCAACAATGTAGCAATGTGTTGGCGATTTTATGTGTGAAAATTTTCATAAAAAAATAAATAAAAATATGTTCATACGATTTGATTGTATGTTTTAAATGGGTTGATTTTATCATGCGATTTTAAATAATCAAATGTTTATCGAATGTATACGATTATATGTGAATCAGAATTCAGGAAACAGGATCTGACATAAGAGTTGGGAGGTATAAGAACACAGCTTTGGCTGATTAGTTTGTAACACCCCAGAGGAAGCAAAGGCGAAGCCCGGGTCGGGCATCTACACACGCTTTTTACCTATTGATGTTTGTAAGTACAATAAACCTTACTTAATATTAAACACCCTGGGTATTGCACTATGTTCTGTTTCTCCTGAAGGAGAGGAGGAATGAAACTTTGCTGGTCAGTATCGGGATTGTTATTGGAGATGTGCCTGTAACATCGTGGAATCTCCATAGAATCTTGCAGATAAAAAGTCTGTGTGGGCCTGAAACACACGGGCTTGCAATTTGAAAATGTGATTATATCACAGAAAATTGTTTGATAGAATTTTTTTTATGTGCAAGGTATTTGAGTGAATGACACCCTGTAACGGTATGAGTGGAGCCCTAGCCACTAGCCAGTGGCCACAATACAGTCTGTGTGGGCCTGACACACACGGGCTTGCAATTTGCAAATGTGATTATATCACAGAAAAAAAGTGTATAGAATTTTTTTAATCTGCAAGGTATTTGAGTGAATGACACCCTGTAACGGTATGAGTGGAGGCCTAGCCACTAGCCAGTGGCCACAATACAATCTGTGTGGGCCTGACACACACGGGCTTGCAAATGTGATTATGTCACAGAAAAATATTAAATAGAATTTTTTTTTTTATCTGCAAGGTATTTTCTGTCACACTCTGTATTGAATGGTGCACGTGTTGTCTGTGACTGAGCCTGCAGCCTCTCACACACGGGCAGCCAGGCAACTGCAATATATATATATATATATATATATATATATATATATATATATATAGAACAAGAAAGGCACCGCAGCACATCCGTAGGTGAAAAATAGTGGATCTTTATTCACCCTTGCGACGTTTCAGCCCTCTTACTGGGACTATTATCAAGCCTTGATAATAGTCCCAGTAAGAGGGCTGAAACGTCGCATGGGTGAATAAAGATCCACTATTTTTCACCTACGGATATGCTGCGGTGCCTTTCTTGTTCTATATCGTACACCTTGGTAAGGTGTTTTCGCCGCTGGCACCCATCGGTTGGATACCAGGTGTGCTGCCCTGATTCTACACAGTCTATATAAATATATATATATATATATATATATATATATATGAAAAAAAATCATACTGATGTACCATCCCTGAAAAGGGCTTTTTTGGGTGCTGTCAGGACACAGTCCTTACAGCAGATGAGTCTGTGGACACAGAACAATGCCCTAGCTAACGCTTTCCCTATTGAATCAGCAGCAGCACTGGTTCTCCTCTCACTGCGAATGCAGCTTCCGAATGAATCTAAAATGGATGCTGTCCAGTAGGGGGGTTGGTCTGGAAGGGAGGTTCTGCTGCTGATTGGCTGGAATGTGTCTGCTGACTGTGAGGTACAGGGTCAAAGTTTACTCAATGATGATGTATAGGGGGAGGACCGAACATCGCATATGTTCGCCCACTGCGGCGAACGCAAACAAACTATGTTCGCCGGGAACTATTCGCCGGCGAATAGTTTGGGACATCACTAGTCTCTAGCTGTTCGTATTGACAGGCGTCTTAGAGAGAGAGAGGAGACTACTCCTTACTGTCATATTCAGTCCAAGGACAGTGGGGCTGTCTCATTCAGTGCACAGGGGTCTCATTCGGTCACAATCCCCTGGAGGAGGCCATGTAGCTGGGTTTGCTTGCCTCTGATAGTAGAGGATTCAGCTCTCAGAGGAGGGTTTGTTTCTGTTGTGGGGGTATAAATCATTTGGCAAATGTTTGACCCTCTTGGAGATTCATGGAGTTTTCTGAGGGTGATAAAAGAAAAGCGAAAAATAAAAAACCCTCTAAAAACTTTCCATTTGCTATTGGCAAGGTTGATGCGGAAATTGAAGGTTTGCCATTTTTTCTTGTAGTTCCCGTTTTCTCCTACCTGCCAGGGTGGCGCAAGACAGCAAGAACATTCTTTGTGAGATTTTTGTAGATAGTGGAGCAGCTGTCAATCTCATTGATAATCAATTTGCAATAATGCATGGTTTCCAGGAAAAGGATATACCTGTTTTTGCTATCAATTCCGCTCCACTTTCTCAAAGATCGTTAAAGGGCATAGTTCACAATATCCGTTTGACTGTGGGTGATGCTCATGTTGAGGATATGTCATGTTTCGTCTTAAGCGGATTACCTACTCCTCTAGTGTTGGGGCTACCCTGGCTCACTAAACATAAACCCACCATTGATTGGCAAACAAGGCAAATAAATGGTTGGAGTGAGTTTTGCAGAGAGAATTGCCTCACGGCGTCTCTTTCAGAGGTTTCTACCAAGACTGTGCCATCTTTTCTCTCTGAATGTGTTTTCCGAGAGTGGTGTCCAGGAGTTGACCCCGCACCGGGAGTACGACTGCCCTATTAATCTCATCCCAGGCGCCAAACTGCCAAAATCACATTTATACAATCTCTCCCAATCTGAAAGAGTCGCTATGCGTAATTATATCTCTGAGAGCCTGAGAAAGGGACACATCCGACCCTCGAAGTCACCTGTTGCTGCTGTTTTTTCATTTATTTATTTTTGGTAAGAAAAAAAGATGGTTCTTTAAGACCTTGTCTGGATTTCAGGGAGCTGAACCGTATCACGATTCGTGACCCATATCCGCTTCCTCTGATCCCAGACCTGTTTGTTGGGGCTAAGGTTTTTTCTAAGTTGGATTTAAGAGGGGCATACAACCTAGTCAAGGTCAGAGGACGAATGAAAGGCGGCCTTCAATACCCCTAAGGGTCATTTTGAGAATTTGGTTATGCCTTTCAGTTTGATGAATGCTCCGGCCGTCTTCCAACATTTTGTGAACAGCATTTTTCATCATTTAATGGGGAAATTTGTACTGGTGTATCTGGATTACATTTTGGTTTTTTCTCCTGATTTCAAGACTCATCGAGACCACCTACGTCAGGTCTTGCTGATTCTGTGGGATAATAAATTGTACTCTAAACTGGAAAAATTTGTGTTTGCGGTTCCGGAGATGCACTTAAAGCCTTTTCTAGTATCAAAGAGAGTTTTGCTTCCGCTCCCATTTTAGTACAACCTGATGTCTCTCTACCTTTTATTGTTGATGTGGACGCTTCTGAGGTGGGTGTGGGTGCAGTCTTATCTCAGGGTCCCTCACCTGCCAAATGGCGACCGTATGCCTTTTTCTCAAGGAAACTCTCCTCTGCAGAGAGAAATTACGATGTGGGAGATAGGGAGTTGTTGGCCATCAAATTAGCTTTTGAGGAATGGCGCCATTTGTTAGAGGGAGCCAGACAACCTATTACCGTGTTTACAGACCATAAGAATCTGGCCTACTTGGAATCAGCCAAGCGTCTGAACCCGAGACAGGCCAGAAGGTCTTTGTTATTTTCTAGGTTTAATTTTGTTGTTACGTTCCTCCCTGGGGTTAAAAATGTGACGGTGGATACCCTGTCACGTTGTTTTCCGGGAGGGGGGAACTTTGAAGACCCGGGTCCCATTTTGGCTGAAGGGGTGGTCGTCTCTGCTCTTTATCCTGATTTGGAGGCAGAGGTTCAACCAGCCCAGGCAGAGGCTCCTGATCTTTGTCCCCCTGGGAGGTTGTTTGTGCCTCTCGCTTTATGACACAAGGTTTTTAAGGAGCACCACGATACTGTCCTTGCTGGGCACCGGGGAGCAGAGCCACAGTGGATCTCATTGCTCAGAGATTCTGGTGGCCGGCTTTTCGTAAGACGGTTGAGGGCTTTGTGGCAGCCTGCGAGACCTGCGCTCGTGCCAAGGTCCCTCATTCACAGCCATCGGGTTCTCTCCTCCCGTTACCCATTCCTTCCCGTCCCTGGATGCATCTGTCCATGGACTTCATTACGGACCTGCCTCGTTCCTCGGGGAAGACTGTGATTCTGGTAGTAGTGGACCGTTTTAGCAAAATGGGGCATTTCATTCCCATTTCTGTGTTAACCAATGCTAAGACACTGGTGCAAGCGTTTGTTGATCACATTGTTAAATTGCATGGCATTCCTTCAGACATCGTCTCTGATAGGGGATGATCCCCTGAAAGAAAGCTACCCTTCACAATTGGTGGATCATGCAGGCAAGTGGGCACCAGGGCATGACAACAGATTGCTAAGGGCATCAGCAAGCATTGTCCGTGCCGAGGTGATGTTCTCTGGGGGAAGTGACCCGGTGTGGCGGAAAACCGAGGCCACAGAGAAAGTATGGAAGCAGCTGGTGCATGAAACAAATTCCTTGTTGAGGAAGCCAAGTGCTGCACTTGGAGAGGCTGCTCTGAACTTACCTGAGAGTGGAGTGCTGGAGGAAAATATGTATGCCGTTGCCAAAGGCAACCGACGGGAAGAGAGTGAGATGGAGAGCGGTGTGACTCTCAGGAGGTGCGGTATTCCCTGGCAATGGGTACAGAGTCCCAAAATGTGCGGCTGGAGTGACCGTCCGGTAGGAGACTGAAGTCGAGGTGTTTCCGATGACAACGACTGCACTGAGGAGCCTTTGTGTATTCAGGTGACCAGGAACCAATGGCTGGAAGTTCCCAACATCCCAGAGAAGGAAGATGACTACTGTGGAGACGTGCGTACAGCACTTGGGAGCTCCAAACCCGTGACGGCTGTGGGTAAGTTGTTTCTTATACAGCAGTTAAAGTGACAGGGAGCATTGCTCTGGAGGTTGGGCATGTTGCTGACCAGTGCCCTAATGCCTCAGAAACCCTGTGCTGTGGTATGAGCCGGCAGCAGTTGCTATCTGCCGAGCCAGTTGGTGTAAAAACACCAGGACTAGAGACTGCTACACAAATGTGTCACCTTGTAGAGAAGGGCATTCCATACCAGGCGTTGTTGGACACAGAGAGCCAGGTGATCCTGGTACCTGCCAGCCGGGTGGCTGAGAACTATGTGTGGATATTTCATGGAGATAGCATGAACTGTCCGGTGGCTCTCCCTGAGTGTGAGACTCCTGTGCAATCTGGGACTTGTGAACTTCGTGATGAAGTTTCACGTATACCTAGTGTGTTATTCGGCTGTGATATCATTTTGTTGCTGTGGGGTAAAGTAGACACTTC
Source organism: Bufo gargarizans (assembly GCF_014858855.1). NCBI lineage: Eukaryota > Metazoa > Chordata > Amphibia > Anura > Bufonidae > Bufo > Bufo gargarizans. The sequence continues at coordinate 126,217,570 of NC_058088.1, read as the reverse complement.
TGCAGATAGTGACAAAACTCCTGCAGAACCTGTACCTGTCCCTTTAAGTGACGATCTAAGGGAGCTGCACTTTGACCTCCATGGGGAAAGAATATTGACCATTGAAAACAATGGTGCTGGTAAAGTGCAACGTGATGGTGACAAGAGTGCAGAAATGCATAATGAAAATATGATGTCATATGAAATATGTGGTGACAGTGATATACCTTTTCCGTTGTAGGTTGTGGTCAGGGGAGAAGCGCCCCCCGGTGGTAAAAATGTAAATGATAATGAAGCTTTATTTTCTGCATCTGCTATTTTTCATGAAGATCTTTATAACTTGATCAAAAGATTTGAAGAAATGCATATAAGTCGTATGGAGCAAAGCACAGCTCCAGCTCAGTGTTTGAAGGTGCAGGAAAATATGATGGGGCTAAAGGATGTACTGCACGTACCAGAGGTGGTTATGCAATCTCCACAATGTTTGGTTACTAAGTAAGTGTTCCAGGTGGGGATTAGCTTATCGGTGCCCCTAGAGGTCAGAATTAATAATGACATGAGCGGTATAGGTGACGTATGTGCTGTGACCGATAGCAACTCAGAGAGTGAAGCTACCATGTCAAGGTCCTGCGAAACAAAGGTGGTTCCTAGTAGCAACCAGACAGTTATATCTGACTAGATGAGAATTAAGTCAGATGATGTCAGCCTAGTGTCTGAAGCCCATATACAGACAGTTGTAGATGACCTGACACGACAGTGCAACTGCAAACAGGAGGATGATCTCTCTCTCCTCACGCTCCCTATAAACGTTAGAGAAGGGACTAGCTGTCTTCTCAGAGCAAATTAACAAGGCTTCATAAAGGGCAAAAGAGGAGAGCCAGAAAGAGAATAGTGATACTCCTACATCTGCTGCAGCAGAGCTGAACGAGGAGCAGCTGGAACCGGAGGCCCAAAAGCAGGGCACTTCCCACAAGCTTGTGCGAAAAAGCTGAAAAGAAACAGTTAAAAAACATGGAGTTGATGGTTCAGCGCCTGGAAAAAAAGGGTGTGACATACGAACAGCTGGAGAAAACCAAGACCAAACCTCAGCAAGAATTGGATGATCTGATGGTGGACCTGGACAACAAGAAGCAAATTATGTCTAACCTAGCGAAGAAGCTTGACTGGCTCCTGGCTGAAGAGAAATACACCTCGGCTCGATATGCTTGGGAAAAGGAAGGGGCAGTTTATGGTGCCATGTCCGAGAAGGATGAGAAGACGATCAAAGAGACTGGAGACTCCAAGAAGATATAGGCTAAAGAAGTTAAGGCCGATGTGTTGGCTGACGTGAAGTCCCCAGGTGCTGCAGAGACCAAAGTTAAGACAAAGGGAGCGGCAGCCGAAGTGAAAAAAGTCACTAAAGAAGCAGAGGTCTCTGTAACTGCCACCATAGCTAGGGAAACTACTGCTAGAAAGAAGGAAGTGACCCAGATGCATGTAAAAGAAGCGAGCAGGGGCAAGCATGTTCTGCTGAAGGAGCCCGCAAAGCAAAGGAGGAAGTGTCTGGACATGACTATGTCTGGGAACAGTTCAGTCAAGAGCTGTAGCAGCCCAATAAAGGACTTGAGGCGCATGTGTGGGAGCCAGAGGATCTAAAAAGAGAGATCAAAATGTACTAGAGCGCATCATTATCACCCGGGAAAGAGTAGAAAAAGAGTATTTGGCCATGAGATGGGCACATGAGGCCTTTAGGCAGTTTATATTGGGCAAGATTTTAGTTTTGGTGATAAACCAAGCTCTGCTGGTGTGGGTCTGGCAGAACAAAGGGAAGATTGTAGGCCAGGTGGATGCCCTCTGACCAGCCCCCCGTGGGTTATACAGGTGTTCACCCTCATGGGCTTGAACAAAGGGGGGGGGGCGGTATGTGAGACAGTGACAGGTCTTACACAGGGTAGAGGCAAGGAAGGGGTGGATAGTGCAGTCCACACCCCTATTCCACCACAGATGAGACCAGCTGGAAGTAATGAGGCTGGCATAAAGCACCTCCCAGGGTGTCAGGAAGGGGGGAGTGTGTTGCCTGTGGACAGAGGCCTGGAGGCTCTGTGTGGTCCAAGCTAGTAGGGCTGAGAGACCACTATTCCCCAAGAGACAGTGGACTGGAGACAGTGGGTGTACTGTGCTCTGTACAGCCAGGAGGCTGTGGGACATTGGCTGAGAAAGCCGCATGTGTTCACAGGGTGTAAACAGGGACTTAGGTGAGTCAGTAATATTATGTTTAGTTAGAGCCTGGATGGGCAAGTGTTTTTTATTTTTGTCATTTTGCTTGTGCTGGTGTATCACAATAAGTTAACTGTTTGGACCTGAAACCTGGTGTCCTAAAGCCGTACTGTGAGGATGATCCCCTGAAAAAAAGCAACCCTTCACATAAGCAATAGATATCATAATTAGGGATGAGCGAAACCGAACTGTATAGTTCGGGTTCGTACCGAATTTTGGGGTGTCCGTGACACGGACCCGAACCCGGACATTTTCGTAAAAGTCCGGGTTCGGTGTTCGTCGCTTTCTTGGCGCTTTTTGAAAGGCTGCAAAGCAGCCAATCAACAAGCGTCATACTACTTGCCCCAAGAGGCCGTCACAGCCATGCCTACTATTGGCATGGCTGTGACTGGCCAGAGCACCATGTGACCCAGCCTCTATTTAAGCTGGAGTCACGTAGCGCCGCACGTCACTCTGCTCTGATCAGCATAGGGAGAGGTTGCAGCCGCAACGTTAGGGCGAGATTAGGCAGTGATTAACTCCTCCAAAGGACTTCATTCAGAGATCAATCTGCAGCTGTGGATGATTGAACTGCTGCTAATGAATTGCTCACTGTTTTTAGGCTGCCCAGAGCGTTTTTCAGTCACTTTTTTCTGGGGTGATCGGCGGCCATTTTGTGTCTTGTGGTGTGCCAGCACAAGCTGCCACCAAGTGCATTTAACCCTCAATGGTGTGGTTGTTTTTTGGCTAAATCCTACATCAGGGTGAAGCTGTCACACCAAGTGCATTTAACCAGCAATAGTCTGGTTATTTTTTGGCCATATACTACATCAGGGGCAAGCTGAGCCTGTCACCAAGTGCATTTAACCCTCAATAGTGTGGTTGTTTTTTGGCTAAATCCTACATCAGGGTGAAGCTGTCACACCAAGTGCATTTAACCAGCAATAGTCTGTATATTTTTTGGCCATATACTACATCAGGGGCAAGCTGCGCCTGTCACCAAGTGCATTTAACCCTCAGTAGTGTGGTTGGTCAAGCTGTCACACCAAGTGCATTTAACCATCAATAGTGTGGTTATTTTTTGGCCATATCCCAGTCTAATTCTGTCAGTAAACCTATACCTGTCACCCAGCGCCTAAATACTAGGCCTCAAGTTTATATCCAGCTAAATCTGTCGTTACTGGTGTGGCTGGTCAAGTTATTTAGTGTCCGTCAAAGCACAGTTTTTGTTCTGGGTTGAAATACAATTCCCAATTTAGCAATTTCCTAATTTAGTGGTTTCTGCTGTATCAGAGCTATTGTAAATCTATCCCTAAAAGGGTATATCAGATTCAAGGTGCACATAGGGTCATTCTGAATAACTTCACACACACGCTACTGTGCATTTCCAAGTCTAATTCTGTCAGTAAACCTATACCTGTCACCCAGCGCCTAAATACTAGGCCTCAAATTTATATCCAGCTAAATCTGTCGTTACTGCTGTAGCTGGTCAAGTTATTTAGTGTCCGTCCAAGCACAGTTTTTGTTCTGGGTTGAAATACAATTCCCAATTTAGCAATTTCATAATTTAGTGGTTTCTGCTGTATCAGAGCTATTTGAAATCTATCCCTAAAAGGGTAAATAATATTCAAGGTGCACATAGGGTCATTCAGAATAACTTCACACACCCGCTACTGTGCATTTCCAAGTCTAATTCTGTCAGTAAACCTATACCTGTCACCCAGCGCCTGAATACTAGGCCTCAAATTTATATCCAGCTAAATCTGTGGTTATTGCTGTGGCTGGGCAAGTTATTTAGTGTCCGTCAAAGCACATTTTTTGTTCTGGGTTGAAATACAATTCCCAATTTAGCAATTTCCTAATTTAGTGGTTTCTGCTGTATCAGGCCTACTTTAAATACATCCCTAAAAGGGTATATCAGAATCAAGGTGCTGATAGGGTCATTCTCAATAACTTCACACACACGCTACTGTGCATATCCCAGTCTAATTCTGTCCGTAAAACGTATACCTGTCACCCAGCGCCTAAATACTAGGTCTCAAATTCATAGTCAGATAAATCTGTGGTTACTGCTGTGCCTGTATTAGTGTAATACGGTACCTAAATAGATAGCCAGATAGTGTTAGGTGTCTGTAAAAAAAGGCCTGAATTTGAATTCAATACATTGGGCCAAATAATATTTTTGTTGTTGTGGTGAACGATAACAATGAGGAAAACATCTAGTAAGGGACACGGACGTGGACATGGTCGTGGTGGTGTTAGTGGACCCTCTGGTGCTGGGAGAGGACGTGGCCGTTCTGCCACAGCCACACGTACTAGTGTATCAACTACCTCAGGTCCCAGTAGCCGCCAGAATTTACAGCGATATATGGTGGGGCCCAATGCCGTTCTAAGGATTGTAAGGCCTGAGCAGGTACAGGCATTAGTCAATTGGGTGGCCGACAGTGGATCCAGCACGTTCACATTATCTCCCACCCAGTCTTCTGCAGAAAGCGCACAGATGGCGCCTGAAAACCAACCCCATCAGTCTGTCACATCACCCCCATGCATACCAGGGAAACTGTCTGAGCCTCAAGTTATGAAGCAGTCTCTTATGCTGTTTGAAGACTCTGCTGGCAGGGTTTCCCAAGGGCATCCACCCAGCCCTTCCCCAGCGGTGGAAGACATAGAATGCACTGATGCACAACCACTTATGTTTCCTGATGATGAGGACATGGGAATACCACCTCAGCATGTCTCTGATGATGACGAAACACAGGTGCCAACTGCTGCGTCTTACTGCAGTGTGCAGACTGAACAGGAGGTCAGGGATCAAGACTGGGTGGAAGACGATGCAGGGACGATGAGGTCCTAGACCCCACATGGAATGAAGGTCGTGCCACTGACTTTCACAGTTCGGAGGAAGAGGCAGTGGTGAGACTGAGCCAACAGCGTAGCAAAAGAGGGAGCAGTGGGCAAAAGCAGAACACCCGCCGCCAAGAGACTCCGCCTGCTACTGACCACCGCCATCTGGGACCGAGCACCCCAAAGGCAGCTTCAAGGAGTTCCCTGGCATGGCACTTCTTCAAACAATGTGCTGACGACAAGACCCGAGTGGTTTGCACGCTATGCCATCAGAGCCTGAAGCGAGGCATTAACGTTCTGAACCTTAGCACAACCTGCATGACCAGGCACCTGCATGCAAAGCATGAACTGCAGTGGAGTAAACACCTTAAAAACAAGGAAGTCACTCAGTCTCCCCCTGCTACCTCTTCTGCTGCTGCCGCCTCGGCCTCTTCTGCTGCTGCCGCCTCGGCCTCTTCCTCCGCCTCTGGAGGAACATTGGCACCTGCCGCCCAGCAAACAGGGGATGTACCACCAACACCACCACCACCTCCGTCACCAAGCATCTCAACCATGTCACACGGCAGCGTTCAGCTCTCCATCTCACAAACATTTGAGAGAAAGCGTAAATTCCCACCTAGCCACGCTCGATCCCTGGCCCTGAATGCCAGCATTTCTAAACTACTGGCCTATGAAATGCTGTCATTTAGGCTGGTGGACACAGACAGCTTCAAACAGCTCATGTCGCTTGCTGTCCCACAGTATGTTGTTCCCAGCCGCCACTACTTCTCCAAGAGAGCCGTGCCTTCCCTGCACAACCAAGTATCCGATAAAATCAAGTGTGCACTGCGCAACGCCATCTGTGGCAAGGTCCACCTAACCACAGATACGTGGACCAGTAAGCACGGCCAGGGACGCTATATCTCCCTAACTGCACACTGGGTAAATGTAGTGGCAGCTGGGCCCCAGGCGGAGAGCTGTTTGGCGCACGTCCTTCCACCGCCAAGGATCACAGGGCAACATTCTTTGCCTCCTGTTCCACCTCCTTCTACTCGGCTTCCTCCTCCTCTTCTTCCACCTGCTAATCCAGTCAGCCACACACCTTCACCACCAACTTCAGCACAGCCCGGGGTAAACGTCAGCAGGCCATTCTGAAACTCATATGTTTGGGGGACGTAAAGTAGATATAGGGGGAATGTTAAGTAATACATATTTTATGAGGTATCCCTTTGTTTTAAAAGCAGAGAAATGAAATTTTTGAAAATTGGTAAATTTTTTGTAAATTTTGAATTTTTTCATAAATAAAGGTGAAATATATTGACTCAAATTTTTGACTATCATGAAGTACATTGTTTAACGAGAAAACTATTTTAGAATGGCTTGGATAAATAAAAGTGTTCAAAAGCTATTACCACATAAAGTGACTAGGGATGAGCAAACCCGAACTTTAGGATTTTTGGACCCCGAACCCGAACTTTTTAGTAAAAGTTTGGGTTTGAGTTTGTTTTTAGGCGATTTTATAACGCTTTTTTGAAAGGCTGCAGAGCAGCCAATCAACAAGCGTTTAACTTCTGTGCCCTTAGAAGCCATCACAGCCATGCCTACTAATGGCATGGCTGTGATTGGCCAGTTCAGCATGGGAGCAAGCCTCTATATAAGCTGGAGTCACCTAGCACTGCACATCACTCTGCTCTGATTAGTGTAGGGATAGGATGCTGCTGCTGTGTGGGAGAGAATAGGACAGAATTTTTAATACAAAGTTTAATCTACCTAGATTGTACCCTGCCCTGAGCCCAGTGACCCAGCAAAATAACTTTTATCCGTCTGTTAGTTAGGTGGGCGGCAGCCATTTTATGCAAGTTCAGTGCACCAGCACAGCATATGTGCATTTGTCACAGTCAAATAGAAGCTTCAAATACTGCAATTATATTCTGGGTTTAAAAACATTGCCCATGACCTTATATATGTGGCCTTTGCAGCATTTGTAATTTTTAAATACCATCTTGAAATATTGCACTAATTTTCTGGGATTAAATAAAGCACCAATTTTTGGCAATACCCTCCATCTGGGACGTGTGGAGCATTTGTCAGTGTGAAATTTAAGCTTGAAATACTGCACTAATTTTCTGGGCTTAAAAAAAAACACCCTTTTTGGGCAAAATACTATATTTTACAGCCCTTGCTGCTAGTGTTGAGCGCGAATATTCGAATATCGAATTTTTTTCGCGAATATCGGCACTTCGCTTATTCGTGAATATTTCTAATATAGTGATATAAATTAGATATTTCGAATATGATTTTTTTTTTTTTTTTATTGTTATATTTTTTTCTTTCCCACTTCCCTAAAGTTGTTCTTACCTGTCCTTTGGATTCCTGGCTTCCTGGCTGCTCCAGTCAGTGCCCGTTGCCGCTTCTGCCGACTTCCGTGCTCATGGAGCGTCCCCATCACCATGGGAACGTCTCCATATACTAGAATGTACTGTCGGATTTGAGAATTACGTTGAAATCGCAATTCGATTTTTTCAAGTTATAATAATCGAATTTCGATTTTAACTTAATGGCTACTCTCCTATTGAAATAGCAATGCGATTAATTCAAGTTATAATAATCGAATTTTGATTTTAACTTAGTACTGCTATATTCTATATTTGTTAATTCTAGCCTAATATTGAAGATAGCAGTGCTAAGTTAAAATCGAAATTCGATTATTATAACTTGAATTAATCGAATTGCGATTTCAACTTGGACCTGGTTTACTATGGTTGGCTTGGTAGAATTAGCGAATATGATGAATGTATTCGTCATATTCCACAAAACGAATATAACGAATGTATTCGTCATATTCCACAAAACGAAGATAACAAAGTATTCTGCATCTTCATTTTAGCTACCTATTCATCAACTTCGCTAATTCTAGCAATCATATAGGAAAGTTTACTATAGAGACAGCTAAGTTTAATTCGCTATGCGATTATATTACTTTGCTTTTTTTTATAAATAGAATAATTATAATAATTATCAGGTATTATAATTATTCTATTTTTATTTATTTTTTTAAAGCAGTCATATAATCGCATAGCGAATTAAACTTAGCTGTCTCTATAGTAATCTTTCCTATATGATTGCTAGAATTAGCGAAGTTGACGAAAAGGTAGCTAAAACGAAGATGCAGAATACTTAGTTATCTTCGTTTTGTGAAATATAACGAATATATTCGTCATATTCGCTAATTCTACCAAGCCAACCATAGTAAACCAGGTCCAAGTTGAAATCGCAATTCGATTATTTCAAGTTATAATAATCGAATTTTGATTTTAACTTAGCACTGCTATATTCCATATTAGGCTAGAATTAACAAATATGGAATATAGCAGTGCTAAGTTAAAATCGAAATTCGATTATTATAACTTGAATTAATCGCATTGCTATTTCAATAGGAGTGTAGCCTTTAAGTAAAAATCGAAATTCGATTATTTAAATCGCATATTAATCGCGATAACAAGAATAATGACGAATATTCAATTTCGACGAATATAAAACGAATATTCTATCGAATATTCGTGAATTTCGTCGAAATTGAATATGGCACCTGCCGCTCATCACTACTTGCTGCATCTGTCAGTGTGAAATACAAGCGTTATATACTGCTGCCATATTCTTTTATTTTAAAAAAACACTCATTTTGGGCAAAATCCTAATTTTGCGGCATACAATACAAGCTTGAAATACAGCAATAATTTTCTGGGTTTAAAAAAGCACCCATTGTTGGCAATACCCTCCATCTGGGGCCTATGCAGCATTTGTCAATGTGAAATTTAAGCTTGAAACACTGCAATAATTTTCTGGGTTTAAAAAAAAAAAAAACATTTTGGGAAAAATACTAAATTTGCAGCCTTTGCTGCATCTGTCAGTGTGAAATGCACGCATTAGATGCTGCTGTTATCTTCTGTCACAAAAAAATATATAACATTTTGGGAAAAATACTAAATTTGCCCCTTTGCTGCATCTGTCAGTTTGAAATACACACGTTAGATACTGCTGTTATATTCTGTTATTAAAAAAACACCCATTTTGGGAAAAATACTAAATTTGCGGAGAATGAAGAGAGAGTCGAATAAGTGACGTGGCCCCGGTGGTGGTGCTGTTTGTGGAGCTCCTGTTGCAGGGAGAGGACGTGGTCGATCTGTGCCAGCTACACACACAAGTGAAACACCTTTATCAGGTACGAGTAGGCGATAGAACCTTCAGCGTTATTTGGTCGGGCCTAATGCGGCTCTACGAATGGTGAGACCAGAACAAGTACAGGCAATAGTAGATTGGGTTGCTGACAGTGCCTCCAGTTCCTTCACATTGTCTCCAACCCAGTCTCCTGCTGAAAGATCAGAGTTGGCACCTGCAGCCCATGTCCATCATTTTTTCACCTCACCCCTTTGCAATTCAGCCAAGCAGTTTGAGCCCTAAGTCATGCAGCAGTCTCTTCTGCTTTTTGATGACTCTGCTAGCAGGGTTTCCCAGGGCCATCCACATAGCCCTGTCCCAGAAGTGGAAGAGATTGAGTGCACCTATGCCCAACCACTTATGTTTCAAGATGAGTACATGGGAGGACCTCTGCAGCCATTGACCTCCCTTGGATGTGGTCTCCCTTTCTCACGCTCCCTCTCTGGTGTGGAACCCTGATTCACCGCTAACCGCGATCTACATGGTAGGTGCAGAATAGATTATCGAAATTTGATGGAGCACATATCCAATTGGATCGTGGACATCACGGGATTGTGACTGATGGGCCTGCCCCCTTCAACTTCTGGGTCTACAAATTGGGCATATGGCCTGAGCTTGCCCTTTACGCCTTGGAGGTGCTGGCCTGCCGTGCAGCCAGTGTATTGTCTGAACGTTTGTTTATCATGGCTGGAGGGGGTAATCACAGGTTATATTTCCCAATGTTTTGGAGTGTACCCTAATAAAAAAACAAAACAAAAAGCAGTGTAGGCTACCTCCTCATCCTCCATCGCCGCTTCCACCTACACTGCCACATTCACCGCCTCCTCCTACTCATATGGACCTCGTCATCCAAGATCAATATTATAAAAAATTTTTTAATGTATTTGATGTTTTTTTTAAGTCATATGCCTATCCACATTTATTTGCAGAGCACTTGCCATGCTCTTAACCACATTTTGCTGCCATTTGCAGCCCTCTAGCCCGTTCTATGACTTTTTTACAGCCATTTTAGTGCTCAAAAGTTCAGGTCCCCCTTAACTTCAATGGGGTTCGGGTTCAGGGTCAAGTTCTGGTCCCGAACTCAAAATTTTTTGTAAAGTTTGGCCGTACCCGTCAAACCCGAACATCCAGGTGTCCGCTCAACTCTAAAATTGACACATGTCAGATTTGCAAAAAATGACCTAGGCAGAAGGGTGAAAACTGTCCCGGGGTAGAAGGGGTTAACAATTAATATTAATAATCTTCATGATTTGTTTTTCCAGACCATTACTGTATATTATGCCTCCTCTATGGAGACAAGCGTAGGTGGATTGCTGAAGGGGGGTTATAAACAGTATTGGAAAACATTTATTCACAACAGCAAATAATTCCGCTCTATTGTCTTTTACTGCTGAAGATAAATTCAAATAAGCTAAAGTTAAGAGGACCTTTCACCACTCCTGACACTTCTGTTTTAATAGCTTCATGCATTCCCCATGTAATAATTCTGGAACATCTATTCTTATTGCTCTATGTTGTGACATTCCTTTATTATTTCTACTAGAAGTTATGAATTAATTGGAATTATCCTTGAGTAAGGGTACAGAGCGGAGGTAACAAGTTGGGGGTGTGTACCTGCACAGTGTAACTTTATCCAATCAGTGCTGCCATTTTCGACTGTTCAGTTACACCCCCCCCCCCCAACTTTTTACCTCCCCTCTGTACCCTTACTGAAGGCTAATAGCAATTGATTCATATCCTCTAGTAGAAATAATAAAGGAATGGCATAACATAGAACCATAAGAATATATGCTCCAGAATTGTTATTACATGGGGAATGCTTGTAGCTATTAAAACAGACATGTCAGGAGTGGTGAAAGGTCCTCTTTAAAGGGGTTTTTCGACATTTTAATACTGATGACCTATCCTCAGGCCCTTGAAGTGAATGGGGTTGAGCACGATATCAAGGACGATGCATGTACTTGATTAGCAGGGAGAAGGCCATGGAACTCAAAGAGCTGATTAGTGGGGGTCCCGGGTGTCAGATATTAAAATGCCGGAAAACCCATTTAGGTGAGAGGAGAATATGGCACTTTTACAGCACATTTATTGTAAAAGTGTATAGTTTTATTCTTAGTATCATATATATGTGTAATCATTATTCCACAAAGGCTTGAATCATACCCGGGATTGCTGCAGTTTTTGAGGCAAAGCCAGGAGTGGATTTAAAAAGAATGGGAATTAAGGAAGAAAGGAATTAATTATGCTTCCCTTTCCTGCTGAATCAATTTCTGGCTTTGGTCCAAAATGTTGCCTCAAATATTGCACCTTAAAGGGGTTTTCCAGGATTTTGAGCTTTATTGGCCTATCCTTCTGGAAGGCCATTAATATCTGATCAGTGGGAGTCTGACACTCTACACCCCTGCCGATCGGCTGGTTCTTTGTACTACACTCCTCCATGCATTGTCTAGTGCAGTGTTTCCCAACCAGTGTGCCTCCAGCTCTTGCAAAACTACAACTCCCAACATGCCTGCACAGCCAAAGGCTGTCCAGGCATGCTGGGAGTTGTAGTTTTGCAACAGCTGGAGGCACACTGGTTGGGAAACACTGGTCTAGTGGATGGAGCTGGTAAGTGAGGACTACTCCCATCGAAGTGGATGGGAGTAGCGATACAGTTAGCAGCTCTGTCCACTATACAACATACAGAGCTGTGTATTTCCAGTGCTGACTTCTGGCACCAGTGCTACAAGATAACAGCGTTAGTGTTAGTCTCTGATCTGGTATTTATCAGATGCCAAGATCATTCATATCAAAATCCTTGACCCTTTAACAACTGCATTTGTGTTTTAGCCCACAATCTATGTTGGAATACAAAATCTACTGGCCAGTAACTACAAAATGAATAAAACAAACATGATATACAATGCACCAACAATACAATTTATAAGTATATAGTATAATCATACAAGTCAAATAATAAATATATGGGTAACGGAACATATTAGTTCGTAGATAGATGTCCATCATAACATACATAGGCCTATTAAGGTGTGAATAAGTGATGCCAGACAAAACAACAGTGCAAGCAATGGCAGTTGGCAGCCGCCAGCGTGCAGTGCATACGGCTATGTACCTCAGTCGTACTGCACACAAGGCTCCTATTCTCCGCTGCAGGCTCCAGACCCACTTTCCTGCACTGTCGCAGGCTGCGACAGCTTCAGTTGCACCTTGTAGGAGCCGTACGCATCCTGTTTCTTTAACTCCTTAAGGACACAGCCTTATTTCACCTTAACCGCCTCCCGACCGCCTAACGCAGGATTGCGGTCCGCAGGCGGTCGATTCATTCCTCCTTGACGCGCCGGCCCGTCATCTTGTGAGATGCAAGATTTCCTGTGAACGCGCGCACGCAGGAGGGCGCGTTCACAGGAACTAGTTCATCTACAGCCTGCCAGCGGCGATCATTCACTGGCAGGCTGTAGATGTGATTTTTTTTAACCCTTGAAAGGTACAGTATATCAGACGCTGTTTTGTTAACAGCATCTGATATACCTGCTACCTGGTCCTCTGGTGGTCCCTTTTGCTTGGATCGACCACCAGAGGACACAGGTAGCTCTGTAAGTAGCACCAAACACCACTACACTACACCCCCCACCCCCCTGTCACTTATTAACCCCTTATTAACCCCTGATCACCCCCCTGTAATTGATCACCCCCCTGTAAGGCTTGGATCCGCAAAACACATACGGACATCTGAATGGAGCCTTACAGGGGGGTGATTACCCCATATAGACTCCCTGATCACCCCCCTGTCATTGATCACCCCCCTGTAAGGCTCCATTCAGACGTCCGTATGTGTTTTGCGGATCCACGGATCCACAAAACACATACGGACATCTAAATGGAGCCTTACAGGGGGGTGATCACCTCATATAGACTCCCTGATCACCCCTTGTCATTGATCACCCCCTGTAAGGCTCCATTCAGACATCCGTATGTGTTTTGCGGATCCACGGATCCGCAAAACATGGACACCGCGGATCTGCAAAATACGGACACCGGCAATGTGCTTTCCACATTTTGCGGATCCGCACATTGCCAGAACTATATAAAACTATATAGAAAATGTTCTATAGGCTCTACAAAAAACGCAGTGTTCGCCCGATCAGGCCTGATCTTGTGCGCACACTTGCGTTTAGTTCACCCCACCGCAGTGACAGAATTTTTTTTCTGATCACTGCAAAAACACCGTAAAATCGCTGCGGCACTATAAAAAGATCACTTTTGAGGGGCATGGCGAGTTCATAGAAGATTTTTTTTGCACAAGTGAGCGGAAATTGATATATTTTTTAGTTTTTTCTTACAAAGTCTCATATTCCACTAACTTGTGACAAAAAATAAAATCTCACATGAACTCACCATACCCCTCACGGAATCCAAATGCGTAAAAATTTTTTAAACATTTATATTCCAGACTTCTTCTCACGGTTTAGGGCCCCTAAAATGCCAGGGCAGTATAAATACCCCACAAGTGACCCCATTTTGGAAAGAATACACCCCAAGATATTCCATGAGGGGCATGGCGAGTTCTTAGAATATTTTTTTTGGCACAAGTTAGCGGAAAATGATTATTATTATTTTTTTCTCTTACAAAATCATTTTCCGCTAACTTGTGCAAATAAATAAAAAATTCTAGGAACTCGCCATGCCCCTCATGGAATACCTTGGGGTGTCTTCTTTCCAAAATGGGGTCACATGTGGGGTATTTATACTGCCCTGGCATTTTAGGTGCCCTAAAGCGTGAGAAGAAGTCTGGAATCCAAATGCCTAAAAATGCCCTCCTAAAAGGTACTTATTGGAATTTGGGCCCCTTTGCCCACCTAGGCTGCAAAAAAGTGTCACACATGTGGCATCGCCGTACTCAGGAGAAGTAGGGCAATGTGTTTTGGGTGTATTTTTACATATACATATGTTGGGTGAGATAAATTTCTCTGTCAAATGACAACTTTGTATAAAAAAAATGGGACAAGTTGTCTTTTAGAGAGATATTTCTCTCACCCAGCATGGGTATATGTAAAAAAACACCCCAAAACACATTGCCCTACTTCTTCTGAGTACGGCGATACCACATGTGTGACACTTTTTTGCAGCCTATGTGCACAAAGGGGCCCAAATTCTAAAGAGTATCTTTACGATTTCACAGGGCATTTTTTACGCATTTGGATTCCAAACTACTTCTCACGCTTTAGGTCCCCTAAAATGCCAGGGCAGTATAACTACCCCACAAGTGACCCCATTTTGAAAAGAAGACACCCCAAGGTATTCCGTGAGGGGTATGGTGAGTTCATGTAAAATTTGGGTCACAAGTTAGTGGAATATGAGACTTTGTAAGAAAAATAAAATAAACAAATAAATAAATCATTTTCTGCTAACTTGTGACAAAAAATAAAAACTTGCATGAATTCACTATGCCCATCAGCGAATTCCTTAGGGTGTCTACTTTCCAAAGTGGGGTGTTTCTACTGTCTGGGCATTGTAGAACCTCAGGAAACATGACAGGTGCTCAGAAAGTCAGAGCTGCTTCAAATTGCGGAAATTCACATTTTTGTACCATAGTTTGTAAACGCTATAACTTTTACCCAAACCAATAAATATACACTTATTGCATTTTTTTATCAAAGACATGTAGAACAATAAATTTAGAGAATAATTTATATAGAAATGTAGTTTGAATTGAAAAATTTTACAACCGAAAGTGAAAAATTTCATTTTTTTGCAAAATTTTGGGTAAATTTCGATTAATATCAATTAAAGTAAAAATGTCAGCAGCAATGAAATACCGCCAAATGAAAGCACTATTAGTGAGAAGAAAAGGAGGTAAAATTCATTTAGGTGGTAAGTTGTATGACCGAGCAATAAAGCGTGAAAGTAGTGCAGTGCAGAATTGTAAAAAGTGGTCTGGTCATTAAGGGGGTTTAAGTTAGGGGAGCTGAGGTGGTTAAGGACCAGGACATTTTTTGAAAATCTGACCAGTGTCACTTTAAGTCAGGTATGTACGAAGTGCGGCCCTCCAGCTGTTGCAAAACTACAACTCCCAGCATGCCCTAATAGCTGTAAGCTATCCAGGCATGCTGGGAGTTGTAGTTTTGCAACAGCTGGAGGGCCACACTTTGGACATGCCTGCTTTAAGTGGTAAATTGATAACTTTAAAACGCTTTGACTTCTATTTCTCTACTTCTATAATACATATTAATACCTCCAAAAATAGTTATTACTTTACATTTCCCATATGTCTACTTCATGTTAGGATCGTTTTGGGAATGACATTTTATTTTGGGGGGACGTTACAAGGCTTAGAAGTTTAGAAGTCTAATCTTGAAATTTCTCAGAAATTTTTAAAAAACAACTTTTTAAAAACCAGTTCAGGTCTGAAGTCACTTTGTGAGGCTTACATAATAGAAACTACCCAAAAATGACCCCATTCTAGAAACGCAATCCCTCAGCGTATTTAAAACTGATTTTACAAATGTTGTTAACCAATTAGGTGTTCCCCAAGAATTAATGGAAAATAGAGATACAATTTAAAAATTTCAATTTTTGGGCAGATTTTCCATTTTAATATTTTTCCAGTTACAAAGCAAGGGTTAACAGCCAAACAAAATTCAATATTTATGGCTCTGATTCTGTAGTTTACAGAAACATCCCATATGTGGGCGCAGAAGGAAAGGCATGCCATACAGTTTTTGGAAGGCAGATTTTGCTGGACTGGTTTTTTGACACCACGTCCCATTTGAAGCCCCCCTGATGCACCCCTAGAGTAGAAACTTCCAAAAAGTTCCCCCATTTTAGAAACTACGGGATAGGGTGGAAGTTTTGTTGGTACTAGTTTAGGGTACATATGATTTTTGGTTGCTCTGTATTACACTTTTGGTGAGGCAAGGTAACAAGAAATAGCTGTTTTGGCAGGTTGTCACGGACGTGGCAATACCTAATATGTATATATTTTTTTAATTTATGTAAGTTTTACACAATGATTTCATTTTTTAAACAAAAAAAATCATGTTTTAGTGTCTCCATAGTCTGAGTGCCATAGTTTTTTACAGTTTTTGGGCGATTATCTTAGGTAGGGTCTAATTTTTTGCAGAATGAGATGACAGTTTGATTGGCACTATTTTGAGGTGCATATGAGTTTTTGATCGCTTTTTATTCCACTTTTTGTGATGTAAGGTGACACAAAATGGCTTTTTTTTTACACCGTTAGGTCATATGAAATTTTTATAGAGCCGGTCGATACAGACGTGGTGATAACTAATATGTATACTTTTTTACATTTACTTAAGTTTTACACAATAACAGCTTTTTTAAAACAAAAAAATATATATGTTTTAGTGTCTTAATATTCTGAGCCATAGTTTTTTTTATTCTTTGGGTGATTGTCTTAGGTAGATGCTCATTTTTTTGTGGTATGAGGTGATGGTTAGATTGGTACTATTTTGGTGGGCATACGTCTTTTTGATCGTTTACTGTTGTACTTTTTGTGATGTAAGGTGACAAAAATTTTTTATTTTGCACATTTTTTATTTTTACGGTGTTCATCTGAGGGGTTAGGTCATGTGATATTTTTATAGAGCCGGTTGATACGGACGCGGCAATACCTAATATGTCTACTTTATTTTTTTCCCCTATTTTTAACTTTTTTTTTACTTTATTTGGGGAAAATTACGTTTTTGTTTATTTTTAATTTTTTGGAGGGAAAACTTAATTTTTTAAACTTATTTTTACTTTATTTTTTGTCCCACTTTGGGAATTCAACTTTTTGGGGTCTGATCCCTTTTATAATGCATTCCAATACTTCTGCATTGGAATGCATTGGCTGTATGAGTAATGCTGTAGGTATAACTCATACAGCTTCCGGCCTGTGAGATCCAGGGGGCTGGATCTTACAGGCTCGTCACAGGAAGGCAGTGCCAATGCCTCAGGAAGGCATCGTGCTGCCTTCCATGCCATCGGGTTTCCCCTACAGCCGCATTAGGACCCGATGGCACCAGCGCCCGCCGCACCATTGAAAAGCCGCAAACCACAGGTCTGAATTGACAGGGAGAGGTTTCGGGACCCTCCCTCGCATTTAGCCAAGGTGCCTGCTCAATGATTTGAGCAGGCACCGGGTTCCGATCACCGCCCGCCGCCCGCCCTGTGTCCTTAAGTACCTGTAACAGATTAAGGGTTCGTGCACGCCCCTGATTCCCCCTTCTCTCCAATCCCGGCCAGGCACCACCTTTATAAGAGTGCTTTCCCCTTCCTGTGATGCCTGAGCAATATTGTAGTTTTCTACAGCGAAGGTTCCAGCTCATTGTTCTTGTGTTGTTATCCTGCTTCCGACCTTAGCCTGTATCCTGACCTTGTTTCTGCCTGATCCTCCTGTACCTCGCTGCTCTCAAGTGTATGATTCGGATTGTCGACCACACCTCTGTCTGCTGTTCAGCTTGTTACACCTGTTGCACCTGAGCTATTTACCTCTGCTGTTCTAACAGCTCCAGCTCTGCTTAATCACCAACTCAGCTCTGCTTCATCTGACTCTGCTGCTGCGCTTCTTCCATCCAGCGACAGCTCACTCCACCTGTGTGTGTCCCCAGTGCTTGCACTGGGGTGTTCTGGCCTGCTCGGACAGCTGACACTTAGCTGGGACCATTCTTGCGGTAGCGACCTGGTGTCTCCCCTGCAGCTAAGACCAGCTTCCGCATCCTGGAGGGGAACACTTATATTCCGCTCCCAGTTTGGCCCAAAGCCAAACCGGTAAGTGGCACAGCGGGTCCACACCTGTTGGAGCGTTACAGATGTTGAATATTCTACAGGCTATAATAAGGTTAGTATTACATGCTGGCCATTAATATGGACTTGGCCAGGTCAAGCAGAACAAGAGCAGACTTTTCATAGGATATTCATACAGGTATATGGTATGCGCCGTACAGTTCCGATTTCACCACAAGAGGTTATAATGCACCCCCTCCCTGGTGAAGTAATACATAATTTGGGCATAATACAGTTTCTTGATAACCACAGCTTTAATGATTACGTTTTGTCAATAAAAGTCGAGCAGGCTCTCCATTTTATGTTAGTAATCTTATTGTTTGCTCTAATTACTTATTGCCATTTACTTTTTATAGGGGCTATTGGTCGACATTGGTGCCCCACATTTTTCCTTTATGCTCTGGAGCACTACAGGGGGCATTAAAGATTGGAACACTACAGGGGTCATTACAGGCTGGAGCACTACAGGGAGGCATTGCAGGTTGGATGACTACAGGGGGGCATTACAGGCTGGTGCTCTATGTGGGGGAATTACAGGCTGGAGCAAGAGAGTGGGTGTTAGTTTGGAGCACCACAGGGGGCTTATTATAATACATGCATCATTACAGGGGTCATTATACATATAGGCTCTATGGGGAGCATTATATGTACTGGCACTACATGGTTTATTATTAGGGATGAGCGAACTCGAACTGTATAGTTCGGGTTCGTACCGAATTTTGGGGTGTCCGTGACACGGACCCGAACCCGGACATTTTCGTAAAAGTCCGGGTTCGGGTTCGGTGTTCGTCGCTTTCTTGGCGCTTTTGTGACGCTTTCTTGGCGCTTTTTGAAAGGCTGCAAAGCAGCCAATCAACAAGCGTCATACTACTTGCCCCAAGAGGCCATCACAGCCATGCCTACTATTGGCATGGCTGTGATTGGCCAGAGCACCATGTGACCCAGCCTCTATTTAAGCTGGAGTCACATAGCGCCGCCCGTCACTCTGCTCTGATTAGCGTAGGGAGAGGTTGCGGCTGCGACAGTAGGGCGAGATTAGGCAGATTAACTCCTCCAAAGGACTTGATTAACTGATCGATCTGCAGCTGTGGATCATTGAGCTGCTGATCCTCAATTGCTCACTGTTTTTAGGCTGCACAGACCGTTTGTCAGTCTCATTTTTCTGGGGTGATCGGCGGCCATTTTGTGTCTTGTGGTGCGCCAGCACAAGCTGCGACCAAGTGCATTTAACCCTCAATGGTGTGGTTGTTTTTTGGCTAAAGCCTACATCAGGGTGAAGCTGTCACACCAAGTGCATTTAACCAGCAATAGTCTGTTCATTTTTTGGCCATATACAAAATCAGGGGCAAGCTGCGCCTGTCACCAAGTGCATTTAACCCTCAATGGTGTGGTTGTTTTTTGGCTAAAGCCTACATCAGGGTGAAGCTGTGACACCAAGTGCATTTAACCAGCAATAGTCTGTTCATTTTTTGGCCATATACAAAATCAGGGGCAAGCTGCGCCTGTCACCAAGTGCATTTAACCCTCAATGGTGTGGTTGTTTTTTGGCTAAAGCCTACATCAGGGTGAAGCTGTCACACCAAGTGCATTTAACCAGCAATAGTCTGTTCATTTTTTGGCCATATACAAAATCAGGGGCAAGCTGCGCCTGTCACCAAGTGCATTTAACCCTCAATGGTGTGGTTGTTTTTTGGCTAAAGCCTACATCAGGGTGAAGCTGTCACACCAAGTGCATTTAACCAGCAATAGTCTGTTTATTTTTTGGCCATATCCCAGTCTAATTCTGTCACTAAATCCATACCGGTCACCCAGCGCCTAAATACTAGGCCTCAAATTTATATCCAGCTAAATCTGTCCCTAGTGCTGTAGCTGGGCGAGTTATTTAGTGTCCGTTCAAGCACATTTCTTGTTCTGGGTTGAAATACAATTCCCAATTTAGCAATTTCATAATTTAGTGGTTCCTGCTATATCAGAGCTATTTGAAATCTATCCCAAAAAGGGTATATAATATTGAAGGTGCACATTGGGTCATTCAGAATAACTTCACACACACCCGCTACTGTGTATTTCCAAGTCTAATTCTGTCACTAAACCCATACCTGTCACCCAGCGCCTAAATACTAGGCCTCAAATTTAAATCCCTCTAAATCTCTCGTTACCGCTGTACTGTTGTTGCTGGGCAAGATATTTAGTGTCCGTCAAAGCACATTTTTTGTTCTGGGTTGAAGTACAATTCCCAATTTAGCAATTTCATAATTTAGTGGTTCCTGCTATATCAGAGCTATTTGGAATCTATCCCTAAAAGGGTATATAATATTGAAGGTGCACATTGGGTCATTCAGAATAACTTCACACACACCCGCTACTGTGTATTTCCAAGTCTAATTCTGTCACTAAACCCATACCTGTCACCCAGCGCCTAAATACTAGGCCTCAAATTTAAATCCCTCTAAATCTCTCGTTACCGCTGTACTGTTGTTGCTGGGCAAGATATTTAGTGTCCGTCAAAGCACATTTTTTGTTCTGGGTTGAAGTACAATTCCCAATTTAGCAATTTCATAATTTAGTGGTTCCTGCTATATCAGAGCTATTTGGAATCTATCCCTAAAAGGGTATATAATATTGAAGGTGCACATTGGGTCATTCAGAATAACTTCACACACACCCGCTACTGTGTATTTCCAAGTCTAATTCTGTCACTAAACCCATACCTGTCACCCAGCGCCTAAATACTAGGCCTCAAATTTAAATCCCTCTAAATCTCTCGTTACCGCTGTACTGTTGTTGCTGGGCAAGATATTTAGTGTCCGTCAAAGCACATTTTTTGTTCTGGGTTGAAGTACAATTCCCAATTTAGCAATTTCATAATTTAGTGGTTCCTGCTATATCAGAGCTATTTGGAATCTATCCCTAAAAGGGTATATAATATTGAAGGTGCACATTGGGTCATTCAGAATAACTTCACACACACCCGCTACTGTGTATTTCCAAGTCTAATTCTGTCACTAAACCCATACCTGTCACCCAGCGCCTAAATACTAGGCCTCAAATTTAAATCCCTCTAAATCTCTCGTTACCGCTGTACTGTTGTTGCTGGGCAAGATATTTAGTGTCCGTCAAAGCACATTTTTTGTTCTGGGTTGAAGTACAATTCCCAATTTAGCAATTTCATAATTTAGTGGTTTCTGCTATATCAGAGCTATTTGAAATCTATCCCTAAAAGGGTATATAATATTGAAGGTGCACATAGGGTCATTCAGAATAACTTCACACACACGCTTCTGTGCATTTCCAAGTCTAATTCTGTCACTAAATCCATACCGGTGACCCAGCGCCTAAATACTAGGCCTCAAATTTATATCCCGCTAAATCTCTCGTTACCGCTGTACTGTTGTTGCTGGGCAAGATATTTAGTGTCCGTCAAAGCACATTTTTTGTTCTGGGTTGAAGTACAATTCCCAATTTAGCAATTTCATAATTTAGTGGTTCCTGCTATATCAGAGCTATTTGAAATCTATCCCAAAAAGGGTATATAATATTGAAGGTGCACATTGGGTCATTCAGAATAACTTCACACACACCCGCTACTGTGTATTTCCAAGTCTAATTCTGTCACTAAACCCATACCTGTCACCCAGCGCCTAAATACTAGGCCTCAAATTTAAATCCCTCTAAATCTCTCGTTACCGCTGTACTGTTGTTGCTGGGCAAGATATTTAGTGTCCGTCAAAGCACATTTTTTGTTCTGGGTTGAAGTACAATTCCCAATTTAGCAATTTCATAATTTAGTGGTTCCTGCTATATCAGAGCTATTTGGAATCTATCCCTAAAAGGGTATATAATATTGAAGGTGCACATTGGGTCATTCAGAATAACTTCACACACACCCGCTACTGTGTATTTCCAAGTCTAATTCTGTCACTAAACCCATACCTGTCACCCAGCGCCTAAATACTAGGCCTCAAATTTAAATCCCTCTAAATCTCTCGTTACCCACCGCTGTACTGTTGTTGCTGGGCAAGATATTTAGTGTCCGTCAAAGCACATTTTTTGTTCTGGGTTGAAGTACAATTCCCAATTTAGCAATTTCATAATTTAGTGGTTTCTGCTATATCAGAGCTATTTGAAATCTATCCCTAAAAGGGTATATAATATTGAAGGTGCACATAGGGTCATTCAGAATAACTTCACACACACGCTTCTGTGCATTTCCAAGTCTAATTCTGTCACTAAATCCATACCGGTGACCCAGCGCCTAAATACTAGGCCTCAAATTTATATCCCGCTAAATCTCTCGTTACCGCTGTACTGTTGTTGCTGGGCAAGATATTTAGTGTCCGTCAAAGCACATTTTTTGTTCTGGGTTGAAGTACAATTCCCAATTTAGCAATTTCATAATTTAGTGGTTCCTGCTATATCAGAGCTATTTGAAATCTATCCCAAAAAGGGTATATAATATTGAAGGTGCACATTGGGTCATTCAGAATAACTTCACACACACCCGCTACTGTGTATTTCCAAGTCTAATTCTGTCACTAAACCCATACCTGTCACCCAGCGCCTAAATACTAGGCCTCAAATTTAAATCCCTCTAAATCTCTCGTTACCGCTGTCCTGTTGTAGCTGGGAAAGTTATTTAGTGCCCGTCAAAGCACATTTTTTGTTCTGGGTTGAAGTACAATTCCCAATTTAGCAATTTCATAATTTAGTGGTTCCTGCTATATCAGAGCTATTTGAAATCTATCCCAAAAAGGGTATATAATATTCAAGGTGCACATTGGGTCATTCAGAATAACTTCACACACACGCTTCTGTGCATTTCCAAGTCTAATTCTGTCACTAAATCCATACCGGTCACCCAGCGCCTAAATACTAGGCCTCAAATTTATATCCCGCTGAATTTGAATACAATACATTGGGCCAAATAATATATTTGTTGTTGTGGTGAACCATAACAATGAGAAAAACATCTAGTAAGGGACGCGGACGTGGACATGGTCGTGGTGGTGTTAGTGGACCCTCTGGTGCTGGGAGAGGACGTGGCCGTTCTGCCACATCCACACGTCCTAGTGTACCAACTACCTCAGGTCCCAGTAGCCGCCAGAATTTACAGCGATATATGGTGGGGCCCAATGCCGTTCTAAGGATGGTAAGGCCTGAGCAGGTACAGGCATTAGTCAATTGGGTGGCCGACAGTGGATCCAGCACGTTCACATTATCTCCCACCCAGTCTTCTGCAGAAAGCGCACAGATGGCGCCTGAAAACCAACCCCATCAGTCTGTCACATCACCCCCATGCATACCAGGGAAACTGTCTCAGCCTCAAGTTATGCAGCAGTCTCTTATGCTGTTTGAAGACTCCGCTGGCAGGGTTTCCCAAGGGCATCCACCTAGCCCTTCCCCAGCGGTGAAAGACATAGAATGCACTGACGCACAACCACTTATGTTTCCTGATGATGAGGACATGGGAATACCACCTCAGCATGTCTCTGATGATGACGAAACACAGGTGCCAACTGCTGCGTCTTTCTGCAGTGTGCAGACTGAACAGGAGGTCAGGGATCAAGACTGGGTGGAAGACGATGCAGGGGACGATGAGGTCCTAGACCCCACATGGAATGAAGGTCGTGCCACTGACTTTCACAGTTCGGAGGAAGAGGCAGTGGTGAGACCGAGCCAACAGCGTAGCAAAAGAGGGAGCAGTGGGCAAAAGCAGAACACCCGCCGCCAAGAGACTCCGCCTGCTACTGACCGCCGCCATCTGGGACCGAGCACCCCAAAGGCAGCTTCAAGGAGTTCCCTGGCATGGCACTTCTTCAAACAATGTGCTGACGACAAGACCCGAGTGGTTTGCACGCTGTGCCATCAGAGCCTGAAGCGAGGCATTAACGTTCTGAACCTGAGCACAACCTGCATGACCAGGCACCTGCATGCAAAGCATGAACTGCAGTGGAGTAAACACCTTAAAACCAAGGAAGTCACTCAGGCTCCCCCTGCTACCTCTTCTGCTGCTGCCGCCTCGGCCTATTCTGCTGCTGCCGCCTCGGCCTCTTCCTCCGCCTCTGGAGGAACGTTGGCACCTGCCGCCCAGCAAACAGGGGATGTACCACCAACACCACCACCACCACCTCCGTCACCAAGCGTCTCAACCATGTCACACGCCAGCGTTCAGCTCTCCATCTCACAAACATTTGATAGAAAGCGTAAATTCCCACCTAGCCACCCTCGATCCCTGGCCCTGAATGCCAGCATTTCTAAACTACTGGCCTATGAAATGCTGTCATTTAGGCTGGTGGACACAGACAGCTTCAAACAGCTCATGTCGCTTGCTGTCCCACAGTATGTTGTTCCCAGCCGGCACTACTTCTCCAAGAGAGCCGTGCCTTCCCTGCACAACCAAGTATCCGATAAAATCAAGTGTGCACTGCGCAACGCCATCTGTAGCAAGGTCCACCTAACCACAGATACGTGGACCAGTAAGCACGGCCAGGGACGCTATATCTCCCTAACTGCACACTGGGTAAATGTAGTGGCAGCTGGGCCCCAGGCGGAGAGCTGTTTGGCGCACGTCCTGCCGCCGCCAAGGATCGCAGGGCAACATTCTTTGCCTCCTGTTGCCACCTCCTCCTTCTCGGCTTCCTCCTCCTCTTCTTCCACCTGCTCATCCAGTCAGCCACACACCTTCACCACCAACTTCAGCACAGCCCGGGGTAAACGTCAGCAGGCCATTCTGAAACTCATATGTTTGGGGGACAGGCCCCACACCGCACAGGAGTTGTGGCGGGGTATTGAACAACAGACCGACGAGTGGTTGCTGCCGGTGAGCCTCAAGCCCGGCCTGGTGGTGTGTGATAATGGGCGAAATCTCGTTGCAGCTCTGGGACTAGCCAATTTGACGCACATCCCTTGCTTGGCGCATGTGCTGAATTTGGTGGTGCAGAAGTTCATTCACAACTACCCCGACATGTCAGAGCTGCTGCATAAAGTGCGGGCCGTCTGTTCGCGCTTCCGGCGTTCACATCCTGCCGCTGCTCGCCTGTCTGCGCTACAGCGTAACTTCGGCCTTCCCGCTCACCGCCTCATATGCGACGTGCCCACCAGGTGGAACTCCACCTTGCACATGCTGGACAGACTGTGCGAGCAGCAGCAGGCCATAGTGGAGTTTCAGCTGCAGCACGCACGGGTCAGTCGCACTACAGAACAGCACCACTTCACCACCAATGACTGGGCCTCCATGCGAGACCTGTGTGCCCTGTTGCGCTGTTTCGAGTACTCCACCAACATGGCCAGTGGCGATGACACCGTTATCAGCGTTACAATACCACTTCTATGTCTCCTTGAGAAAACACTTAGGGCGATGATGGAACAGGAGGTGGCCCAGGAGGAGGAGGAGGAGGATGAGGAAGAGGGGTCATTTTTAGCACTTTCAGGCCAGTCTCTTCGAAGTGACTCAGAGGGAGGTTTTTTGCAACAGCAGAGGCCAGGTACAAATGTGGCCAGCCAGGGCCCACTACTGGAGGACGAGGAGGACGAGGATGAGGAGGAGGTGGAGGAGGATGAGGATGAAGCATGGTCACAGCGGGGTGGCACCCAACGCAGCTCGGGTCCATCACTGGTGCGTGGCTGGGGGGAAAGGCAGGACGATGACGATACGCCTCCCACAGAGGACAGCTTGTCCTTACCCCTGGGCAGCCTGGCACACATGAGCGACTACATGCTGCAGTGCCTGCGCAACGACAGCAGAGTTGCCCACATTTTAACCTGTGCGGACTACTGGGTTGCCACCCTGCTGGATCCACGCTACAAAGACAATGTGCCCACCTTACTTCCTGCACTGGAGCGTGATAGGAAGATGCGCGAGTACAAGCGCACGTTGGTAGACGCGCTACTGAGAGCATTCCCAAATGTCACAGGGGAACAAGTGGAAGCCCAAGGCCAAGGCAGAGGAGGAGCAAGAGGTCGCCAAGGCAGCTGTGTCACGGCCAGCTCCTCTGAGGGCAGGGTTAGCATGGCAGAGATGTGGAAAACTTTTGTCAACACGCCACAGCTAACTGCACCACCACCTGATACGCAACGTGTTAGCAGGAGGCAACATTTCACTAACATGGTGGAACAGTACGTGTGCACACCCCTCCACGTACTGACTGATGGTTCGGCCCCATTCAACTTCTGGGTCTCTAAATTGTCCACGTGGCCAGAGCTAGCCTTTTATGCCTTGGAGGTGCTGGCCTGCCCGGCAGCCAGCGTTTTGTCTGAACGTGTATTCAGCACGGCAGGGGGCGTCATTACAGACAAACGCAGCCGCCTGTCTACAGCCAATGTGGACAAGCTGACGTTCATAAAAATGAACCAGGCATGGATCCCACAGGACCTGTCCGTCCCTTGTCCAGATTAGACATTAACTACCTCCCCATAACCATATATTATTGGACTCCAGGGCACTTCCTCATTCAATCCTATTTTTATTTTCATTTTACCATTATATTGCGATGCTACCCAAAGTTGAATGAACCTCTCCTCTGCCTGTGTGCTAGGCCTAAATATATGCCAATGGACTGTTGCAGTGGTGGCTGACATGAAGCCTGATTCTCTGCTATGACATGCAGACTGATTCTCTGCTGACATGAAGCCAGATTGTCTGTTACGGGACCTCTCTCCTCTGCCTGGGTGCTAGGCCTAAATTTATGACAATGGACTGTTGCAGTGGTGGCTGACGTGAAGCCTGATTCTCTGCTATGACATGCAGACTGATTCTCTGCTGACATGAAGCCAGATCCTCTGTTACGGGACCTCTCTCCTCTGCCTGGGTGCTGGGCCTAGATTTATGACAATGGACTGTTGCAGTGGTGGCTGACGTGAAGCCTGATTCTCTGCTATGACATGCAGACTGATTCTCTGCTGACATGAAGCCAGATCCTCTTTTACGGGACCTCTCTCCTCTGCCTGGGTGCTGGGCCTAAATTTATGACAATGGACTGTTGCAGTGGTGGCTGACGTGAAGCCTGATTCTCTGCTATGACATGCAGACTGATTCTCTGCTGTCATGAAGCCAGATTGTCTGTTACGGGACCTTTCTCCTCTGCCTGGGTTCTGGGCCTAAATTTATGAAAATTGACTCTTACAGTGGTGGGTGACGTGAAGCCTGATTCTCTGCTATGATATGAAGACTGATTCTCTGCTGACATGAAGCCAGATTGTCTGTTACGGGACCTTTCTCCTCTGCCTGGGTTCTGGGCCTAAATTTATGAAAATTGACTCTTACAGTGGTGGGTGACGTGAAGCCTGATTCTCTGCTATGATATGAAGACTGATTCTCTGCTGACATGAAGCCAGATTGTCTGTTACGGGACCTTTCTCCTCTGCCTGGGTTCTGGGCCTAAATTTATGAAAATTGACTCTTACAGTGGTGGGTGACGTGAAGCCTGATTCTCTGCTATGATATGAAGACTGATTCTCTGCTGACATGAAGCCAGATTGTCTGTTACGGGACCTTTCTCCTCTGCCTGGGTTCTGGGCCTAAATTTATGAAAATTGACTCTTACAGTGGTGGGTGACGTGAAGCCTGATTCTCTGCTATGATATGAAGACTGATTCTCTGCTGACATGAAGCCAGATTGTCTGTTACGGGACCTTTCTCCTCTGCCTGGGTTCTGGGCCTAAATTTATGAAAATTGACTCTTACAGTGGTGGGTGACGTGAAGCCTGATTCTCTGCTATGATATGAAGACTGATTCTCTGCTGACATGAAGCCAGATTGTCTGTTACGGGACCTTTCTCCTCTGCCTGGGTTCTGGGCCTAAATTTATGAAAATTGACTCTTACAGTGGTGGGTGACGTGAAGCCTGATTCTCTGCTATGATATGAAGACTGATTCTCTGCTGACATGAAGCCAGATTGTCTGTTACGGGACCTTTCTCCTCTGCCTGGGTTCTGGGCCTAAATTTATGAAAATTGACTCTTACAGTGGTGGGTGACGTGAAGCCTGATTCTCTGCTATGATATGAAGACTGATTCTCTGCTGACATGAAGCCAGATTCTCTGTTACGGGACCTCTCTCCTCTGCCTGGGTGCTGGGCCTAAATTTATGACAATGGACTGTTGCAGTGGTGGCTGACGTGAAGCCTGATTCTCTGCTATGACATGCAGACTGATTCTCTGCTGACATGAAGCCAGATTCTCTGTTACGGGACCTCTCTCCTCTGCCTGTGTGTGTGCTGGGCCTAAATATATGCCAATGGACTGTTGCAGTGGTGGCTGACGTGAAGCCTCATTCTCTGCTATGACATGCAGACTAATTCTCTGCTGACATGAAGACAGATTCTCTGTTACGGGACCTCTCTCCTCTGCCTGGGTGCCGGGGCCTAAATATCTGAGAATGGACTGTTCCAGTGGTGGGTGACGGGAAGCCAGATTCTCTGCTATGGAACCTCTCTCCAATTGATTTTGGTTAATTTTTATTTATTTAATTTTTATTTTAATTAATTTCCCTATCCACATTTGTTTGCAGGGGATTTACCTACATGTTGCTGCCTTTTGCAGCCCTCTAGCTCTTTCCTGGGCTGTTTTACAGCCTTTTTAGTGCCGAAAAGTTCGGGTCCCCATTGACTTCAATGGGGTTCGGGTTCGGGACGAAGTTCGGATCGGGTTCGGATCCCGAACCCGAACATTTCCGGGATGTTCGGCCGAACTTCTCGAACCCGAACATCCAGGTGTTCGCTCAACTCTATTTATTATAATACATGTGGCACTACAGGGCGGTTATAACTGCAGGTGGGCATTATGAATACTGTGGGCACAACAGGGGGCATTTTATCTACAGGGCATTGTGACCCACTATTTCTATGGTGAAAAAATCTGTATAGCACAATTATTTCTGCATTATAGTGTTTGGGGGCATTGGGGAGCAGATTGAGCCTAGTATCAGGGGTAGTAGCAGGGTGAAAATGTTGGGGCACCAAGAGGGGGGATGATGGAAAATTGAGGGACATAAAATGTGTGTGTGTCAAACTCTGTAGAGACCAGCTAAAATGTTTTCTAATCTCTGAATGAAGAAGATGAATATTGTTGATCGAGCACCAGGATGTTTGGGTGCTCGACCGAGCATCCGAGAATGATGGAAGTCAATGGGAGAACCCGAGCATTAAACTAGGTACCCCCTGCTCTGAAGAGGGGAGGGTGCCTGGTTCATAGAAAAATGTCAGAAATTAATGGATACACCACCAAAATGGTTCTGGAACAGCATGGGGAGGATGTATGGATGCATCTTGGACTCCCAGGTCACTGCTGTGAATGATGTTGTCCGATAAGTACAGAAATTTTACAGACTGACAGTAATACGCACAAAACCGAAGATGAAATCAATTTTAGAGGAAAAATTGTTAGGAAACATTATTTTCTGTACATTTACTTGTATATAAAGTGCAAATTCTTCCAAAAATGTTGTTGATTTTCGAAACTGGGACCATGATTAAGAAGGATGGTCGGTAATATCCGGATTGTGCAGCTAGAGTTGAAAATCATGGACCGGCGCAAGACGATCCACTGTGAAAGCATTTGCCAAGAATGTTTTCAATGTTTTCAACAACAAAAGTTGGAGTTTTTTTTTATATTAATTGTCTTTATTAGTTGGTATATCAATAAAAATTACAATACAAGGAAGAATCCCTTCCCCCCCCATCCCCAATTCCCTACACCCTCCCCTCTCCCCCTACCTGTGGTGCGTCAAAAAAAAAAAAAAAAAAGGAAAAAGATTTATCACAACTAATCAAATCCTCCAACCACCCCATATCTTAGTCCACTTCTCCTCAGCTTCCCTCTGTTTATACATGATTTTCTCATAATTTTTTACCTTATCAATTAGGTTTATCCATATATTTATATCTGGAGTATATCGAGCAAACCAGGTCCGACTGACCAACACTCTGGCCAACATCAGTATCCTACCCAGGAGGAACTTTTGATACTTATGATTATTTATTTTGGAAAGATCATTAAGCAAGAATACTTGTGGTTCAAAAGGGATTCGTATTTTTAGTTTATACATGATAAAATTATTTATGGTATTCCAATAGTTTATAAGTTCTGGGCTAGTCAAAGAGGTTCGAAGAAGATCCAACAGGCTTTGGGTTCCGGGGGAGTATGGTTGCAAAGCTAAAACTTAAACTAATTGACGGAAAGGCACCACCAGGAGTGGAGCCTGCGGCTTAATTTAAAGGATTGACAGATTGTGAGGAATATGGATTAATATTTACTGTCAGCCATGTCCTCACACCCCCCATTTGCTGACAGACAGCAGAGGTAGGGGAATCCACAGGATTTCCCTGCTTCAAAGCCCCCAGCCCTGATTGTAATTTGATGCACCTCTTGGCATGATTCAGTGTACATGCAAAATAAGTTTCCACCCCCCCCCCAGCCATCTGAGTTTCAGTTGGCCAGGAAGACACCCCTCAGGGGGTCCAGGCTTCAAGGAGAAGGTCACACCTCTATGCACCAGTTTGGAGCCACCTGAATCTGCACCTGTTGGCACCTACCGTTCATAAGGAATTATGAAACACCTGGCCATTGCAGCCGCAAACCAGATACATATTTGTGTCCCGGTGGCCATGAGGTACGTTCCCATGGTCTTTGTTTGCTAGTACACAGTCGGGGTAGGGAGATACCCATATCTCCCCATAGAAACCACATAACGGTGCCAGGTTTGGGCTCTGCTTGTAGCCAGAACCCAGGCAGGTCCATTAGTCCCAGAACCATCTCCCTGTGACCCTCTGGTCTGGAGCTATGAACCCAAAAGGGTTTTGTTGGTCATTTGCTGTCAGCCCAGAAGAGGGGGAGTTGACCCCTCCCTGAGGCAGGGAGGGGATGGGCCGGCTTCAGGTTAAAAGTATGGTGCCAGCAATTAGGCGCGTCTTTCTCTGAAGAGGGGTCACATCCTACACATGTATTTAGAGGGACCCAGGAAATAGCTGAGTTCATGGCCCTTCATGTGGACTGCAGCAAAGAACATCTCAAAGGAACTTTCAGCATACTCGGTAACTGACTTTTACACTGCTTAACCCTGTTGTAACCATATAACCTGTATCTGTAACCTCAGACCACTGTATAAATTGTCTGTGTATATTGTGTTATATCTAGTGTGCTCTTACAGCGATTAAATCTATAATTTAATCTTGTGCTATCTTGTATCTCGATCACGAATCCCCACGTCCGTTTTTTGGCCTAGTTATAAGCTACCGCGGGTAGGTTTCTGACCCTATATAATCTCGTTAGAGGACCGGGCTTATATCAAACGAGAAACTGGTGGCAGTTTCCCAGGCTGAGTGTGTGCTGTTTTCACTGCGGCAGTGAAAAGGCTCTCTCAGCTTGTTGCTTCTCTGTGCCCGCGTGGACAGGAGGTGTGTGTGTAAACTATACCAGCCTGACCTTACGTGCTCCTCTGGAGGGCGTAACTTCACGTTTTTGGTAAACCCTGTGATCATACCAGGTCTCGTGAGCTCGACGTGGTTGATGTCAGCGGGCACGAGGGGTGGTATTCATCACACAGATTGATAGCTCTTTCTCGATTCTGTGGGTGGTGGTGCATGGCCGTTCTGAGTTGGTGGAGCGATTTGTCTGGTTAATTCCGATAACTAACAAGACTCCTCCATGCTAATTAGTTACGTGACCCCCAGCGGTGAGGATTGTGTTGACCAGACTCTTATGGGAGAGTGCCTGCTGCTTAGCTGACCATCGAAAAAATTATGGCTGAGGGCCTACAGGTGAGCTGACCATCGCAAACATTATGGGCGGTGGGCCTGCTGCCGCTTTGTTGACTTTAAATAACTTCTGCCTGATCGCACATCCCCGTGACGTTGATGATCCATTTGGATGTCTGCCCTATCAACATTCAATGTTCTTTTATGTGCCTAACATGGTTAACATGGATAACGGAGAATCAATGTTCGATTCGTAGAGGGAGCCTCAGAAACAGCTACCACATCCAAGAAGGCAAGTGGCGGGCACGAAAATTACCGACTCCTGACTGTCAGAAGAGGACACCATCTATTGAAAAATAAAATTTTATGTCACAGAATTTTTTTTAGAAGCGCACACGTTACAGAGCAGATGTGGGCCTGGTCAGGTCACTGTCAGAAGAAGACACTGTCTATTGTAAAATAACATTTTATGTCACAGAAGAAAAAACAATTGAAGCACACACATTACACAGCAGATGTGCCTGGTCAGGTCACTGTCAGAAGAGGACACCATCTATTGAAAAATGTAATTTTTTGTCACAGAAATTTTTTTGAAGCGGACATGTTACATAGCAGATGTGGGCCTGGTCAGGTCAATGTCAGAAGAAGACATCGTCTATTAAAAAGTTTTATTTTTTGTCACCGAAAAATTTTAGAACCACTTCTAAAATTTTTCGGTGACAAAAAATAAAAATTTTCAGATGTGGCCCTGGTCAGGTCACTGTCAGAAGAGGATACCGTCTATTGAAAAAAAAAAATTACTGTATATGTTACAGAATTTTTTTTTAAGCGGACACTTTACATAGCAGATGTGGGCCTGGTAAGGTCACTGTCAGAAGTGGACACCGTCTACGAAAAAAGTGCACTGGATGTCACTGATATTTTCGGAATGTTTTCTGATTCTCAGGCCGGTCCCATTCCAGTACCGCCCAGACCTTTTCTGGGTCCATACGAAAACCAGAGTCAGAAAGCAGGTATCCTGAAAACGGTAGCTCCTGGACAGCAAATACACATTTTTCCACTTTTGCATGCAATTTATTCTCCTGAAGGATCGACAACACCTGTCTCATGTGATCCAGATGGGTCTCCAAATCGGGTGAGTAAATTAGTATGTCATCGAGATAAATAACAACAAACCTCACTGAATGATGGAAAATATAATTGACAAATCGCTGAAAGACCGCTGGCGCATTAGTTAAACCAAAGGGCATGACAAGATTCTCAAAATGACCTTCTGGTGTATTGAAGGCCGTTTTCCACTTATTTCCTTCCTTTATTCTGATCAAATTATAGGCTCCTCTTAAATCCAACTTGGGGAACAACTTGGCTCTGACAATTTGATCAAATACATCAGAATTTAAAGGAAGGGGATACTGATCACGGACCGCAATAAGATTCAATTCCTGGAAATCCAAACAGTGATCTGTATTTCTTTTTTACGAAAAAGAAGCCGGTGGCCACAGGGGACTTGGATGGCCTAATATGTCTCTTTGCCAAACTCTCGGCAATATACTTCCGCATAGCCTCTCTTTCGGGTTGGAAAAGTTTGTATAGCCGAGATTTGGGCAGTTTAGCTCCAGGGATGAGATTGACCGGACAATCATATTCTCGATGGGGGGGGGGGCGGCAGCTCCTGAGCTCCACCCTCCGAGAATGAGTCTGCAAAATCAGAGAGAAACTCATGTAGGACCATAGTTGACACCCCTGAGATAGAAGCACAGAGACAGTTGTCTGTACAAAATTCACTCCAGCTACTGATTTGTCTTGTTCGCCAGTCAATAGTAGGGTTATGCTTTATCAACCATGGTAAACCTAGAAACATCGGAGCAGGCAAAACAAAACAAGAAATGGACTCAACATGTGAATCACCCACCCTTACCTGAATGTCATCAACGATATGAGTAAGACTCTTTTGTGAGAGAAGGGAGTAATCAATAGAAAACACTGGTATTACCTTTTCCAATGCACTAGTTCTAAAACCAAAATTTTGGAGAAAATGAAAGTCAATAAGGTTTACCCCTGCACCACTGTCAACAAATACCTCAAGATCAAAATTTCCTGAGTCTAGCGCCACCATGGCAGGCAGGAGGAAACAGCTATTGCAGGGAGAATAATAGCTTGCTCAGACTCCCTATTCACACTACCAAGAGTCAGGGAGGTTTTCTCTTTCTCTTTATGTGAATACCTCCATAGTTTTTCATTACCGTTTTGCGGTTTATCAAAAGGACACGCATAAACAAAATTAACTTCTTTACCACAGTGGTAACATAGCTTATTCAGCTTCCTAAAGTTCCTATCACCTGAGTGAAAGGAAACCTCCCCAGATTCAAATGTCATATTTCCCCGGGAAAAAAGTGGGACAGATCCACTTTCAGACGGGACCCCCTGCTCGAGAGGAATATTATACCTCTCTCTAAGACGTCTATCAAGCCGCACTGCCAAAGACATGGCTATCTCCAATGAATCAAGATATTCATGAAAAGGAGGGGGGGGCGGACGAAGATGGTGGTGTGTGTCTGAGCTCCGTCTAACAAGCATTGCTTTACTGCAGCCTACGTTTGCTATATCGACCAAATCATGGTGAAAATCGGCAAACGCGAGACAAGGGGATACTCTGCATCACCAGAAGCCATCCGTTACTTCAGGAGATATGGATTCATTCATTAAAAAAGCGGCGGCCGTACACGTCGCTAAAGAATCCAAAATGGCGCTCGCGGCTGCTCCTGAGGATGAGTTCCAGAACTCAGAGGGAAGAGACAGCGACTCAGAAGACACCGGAGGCTGTCAAAACCTTCCTATCTCCAGAAAATACCTGAAATCGGTCCTCACCAAAGCCTTGGAACCACTAGTAAGCGAAGTCTCCTCCATGCGACAGGACATTAAGCACATTGGAGGAAGGGTGGAAGATCTAGAAACCGCTCATAACGCCGCGCTAGAATTCCATGCGGCTGCTTCAAATAGCCTACAAGCGGTGCAAAATCACCTGAATTACATACATGCTACCCTTGAGGACCAAGAGAATCGGGGCAGAAGGAACAATCTGAGGTTCCGAGGCCTGCCCGAATCTATTCTTAACTCAGAAATTCCGGAGGCTATGAAGGCCCTATGCAAACAGTTACTGGGTCCCAACTACCCTAGCCCGATCATTGAAAGGGCTCACAGGGCTCTCCGCCCTAAACCTAAACCAGCCGAGCCGCCTACAGATATAATCTGCCGGTTTTTAAACTTCCAGGACAAGGAAGCCATACTGGAGTGTGCCAGGAAAAAAATCGGAAGTGCTGTTCAGGGATTATCGCATCCATGTTTACCAGGACTTAGCACTGATTACCCTGAAAAAGCGCAAGGTACTTAAGCCCCTGACAGAGTGGCTCATCCAAGGGAAAATTATCTATAGATGGACTTTCCCCTTTGGCATCTCGTTCCTTTACAATGGGAGCAGGATCACGATCAGAACCCACGCTGACCTTGAACAAGTGTTTCAGCACCTGGAGATTCCCAGCATGGAGATTGAAAATTGGGACTTCATCCAGGATGTCGCCTCCTTGCCTGCTGTTCCTAAGCCGCAACCCTTTGAACCCAGGAGGACCCCTAAAGCCCATCGTCAGAAGAAGAAGACCAACTCGATTACACCTAGACGTCTCTCCATAGACTCCTTTTGATTCGCCCCGTATCTATCTTATCTGTTAATTGCTAAACCAAGAGTTATTCTCCCTGGAAGAAGTTGAAGAAATGATTCCAACCTTCTTCTCATAAGTATTCTTGCATTGATTACATGTTCTGTCTCCAGATCTATGTCCCCTTTGTCCCCCACTTTCCTAATTTTCCCCTCCCCTCTCCCCCCCCCCCGCCCCTACTGCACGGAGACTTATAACAGTCTGGGCCCTGGAAGAGGAGCTACCCTTAGCCTTTCTTTTAGTGAAGCTAGGGCTACCTTTTCTCCCCTGACCCCTTGTCCCAAGTCTCTTGACTCGGGAAGTGATCCCCTGGTTCGCTCTCAACCTCTGGTGTTATGTGTATTGCCTTCTTGGTAAAGCTCTGCTATTATAAGGGTTTACCCAATTTCCCCCTTATTGAGTGATGACTTTGCAGATATACTGCTTATGTTTTTTGTTTCTCTCTTATTATTTTAGTTATTATGTTTCCACGTCACCAGAAGATTTCAGAAGAATGGTTTTGGTATGGGCTGCACATCGAAGGTTAGACCTCTCCTTAATACTGGATATCAATTTCTCTTGCCAGAAGCTTAAAGATTACCATCTTTCCATAACCTGCATGAAACTTACCTCTCTTCGCGTCCCAAATGAATGACCTTAAGATAGCATCTTACAATGTTAGAGGCTTTAACTCTCCATCTAAAAGAGGTCAGGTATTTGGGATGCTGAGGAGAGAAGGGGTAACAGTGGTGTTTCTTCAGGAAACGCACCTGAAGCTTGGCCATTTCCCCAATCTTACACATTCATACTTTTCCCAATGGTTCCACAGTGGCTCCAACTCATCAAACTCTAGAGGTGTTAGCATAGGGTTGCAGACAGGAGTTCAGTTCCAGCTTCTAGACCAATGTTTAGACCCGGAAGGGAGGTTCCTAATGCTGAAAGGAAAAATCTTCCAACATATATATACCTTTGTCAACATGTACGTTCCTAATAGGAAACAAATTCCCTGGTTGAAAAACATTTTGGACAAAGTTAGCAACTTTAGGGAAGGTACCTTAGTGCTGGGAGGAGACTTTAATCTGGTATTGAATCCCCTATTGGATTCTTCCTCTGGTAAATCTGCACATTCTCAGTCAGCTATTCGCTCCCTGACTTCTAAACTATGGAAGGCCCAACTTATTGATGTTTGGCGCACTTTCCACCCAGACACTAAGGACTACTCTTTCTACTCAACAGTCCATGGCTCATACCAGCGTCTGGACTACCTCTTTGTCTCCAAAAATCATCTGCAGAACTGTAAAGAAACAAGCATAGGAAACATCCTCCTATCCGACCACTCCCCTATATACCTGTCCCTCACTCCACCAAGAAAGAGCAAAACCTTTATATCGTGGAGGTTGAATGAGCAACTTTTAGGGAATGCTGAATCTAGATTGAAAATAAAAACGGTTCTAAATGGCTACTTTTATCTAAATGCCTCCTCAGAAATATCTCCTCAGACCTTATGGGATGCCCACAAGGCTGTCGTCAGAGGTCAATGCATTAGTATTGGTGCCCATCTTAAAAAATCTAGGAACCAACAAATAGACGAGTTACATGAGAAAATCACCAGATTAGAACAATCCCATAAAGTTTCCCTACTCATGGCTCACCTAGAAGAATTAAATGGCTATAGGCGCTCCCTTAAAGACCTACTTAACACCCTTTCAGCGAAATACTACCTTAACTCACAACACAAGGTCTTTGCTCATGGTAACAAAGCATCCAGATTTGTTATGAATAGGGTCAAGATGAGGAAGTCAAATAATTTTGTTCACAAACTCACAACTGCGTCAGGTTCACACATTTTTGACTCAGATTTAATTGCATCGCAATTTAGAGGCTTTTATGATTCCCTATACAATCTAGATGCTCCCACCCCTCCTCTCTCCTCCCCTGAGCTCTCGTCTCCTCTTTCTGCTTACCTGGAAAAGTTACACCTTCCTTCTCTATCCGAGGAGAATAGAATACTGCTGGCTTCCCCTTTCACACCAACAGAACTTCTAGAGGTTATCCGTAGCTCCCCCAAAGGGAAAAGCCCTGGCCCAGATGGCCTACCCATCTCATATTACTCTACCTTCCACGATATCCTCATTCCTCACCTAATTCCACTCTACAACCTAACCCTGTCCAACACCCCCTTGTCCAATGACATGACCAAAGCTCATATTGTTTTAATTCCCAAAGAGGGCAAGGACCCTACACTCTGCCCCAGCTACAGGCCTATCTCTCTCCTTAACATTGACCTTAAATTACTAGCCAAAATGCTGGCAAACCGCTTAGCATCCATTCTGCCTTCTCTGATTCATAGGGATCAGACTGGCTTTGTTAGGGGGAGAGAGGGCAAAGACAAAACCGCTAGAGTCCTCAATATTCTTTACCATACAAAGAAAAAGGCCTTGCCTTTAGTCCTTCTCAGCACAGATGCTGAGAAGGCTTTCAATAGGGTTAAATGGTCCTTTATGAAATCGGTCCTTTCCTCACAAAAATTTCCAGCCCCTTTCCTATCAGCTATAGATGCCATGTACTCTAAGGCCTCCGCCTCTATATCGGTTAATAACACCTCCTCCTCCCCCTTTCTGATTAGCAACGGGACTCGGCAAGGTTGCCCCCTTTCCCCCCTTCTTTTTGTTTTAACTATGGAACCCCTCTTGCAAACCATCAGATCCGATAGAGACATCAAGGGAATAGATCTTGGGGATCAGGAACACAAGACAGCGGCCTTTGCGGACTATCTGCTGATAATGATTAGTAACCCAACCGTTGCTCTCCCCAAGATCTATCACCATTTAGAAACGTTTGGCAAATTCTCCAATTTTAAGGTTAATCATAGTAAATCCCTAATTATACACACTGGCCTTTCTACTTCCTTGACAAAACATCTAGAACTAAAATCTCCCTTTAATTGGTCAAGCCCACACCTAACATACTTAGATGTTAAGATTAGCAACGACCCCTCCCAACTGTTTGATTTAAATTATACACCCCTCTTGAACCACATCTCTACCACCCTAAAAAACCTTGACTTGCCAATATTATCTTGGTTCGGTATAAAGAACCTACTTATGTCCCTAGTTTTACCTAAACTGACTTATCTACTCCAGGTTCTTCCTATCCCCATCCCTTCTTCATATTACGCTTCTCTTCGATCACTATTTGGTTCCTTCATTTGGAATAAGAAAAAACCCTAAACAGACCCAAGGCCCTGGGAGGAATCACCCTTCCAGATCCGGAACTGTATGGGAAGGCTGTCCTCCTCTCCAGACTTGTAGACTGGTTGAGAGCCCCTCCTCACAAATCCTGGGTCCATATAGAACAGTCATTAACCAAATCAACTTTTAAAGCTCTTCTGTTAGGCCACAAATGCTCTCCTCCCATTCTCTCAGATGTAACTCCCCTGATTAAAGCCACTTACAATGCCTGGAAATGGTTCCAATCCACTCACCTTCAAGTCCCATTCCCTTCGCCACTCCTCCGAGTTCGCGATATTCTACAAATTTCCCCCAAAGTGCTACAAGACAGTTTACCCACGTACCTTAGAGACTCCAATATTAGTTTGAGGGACTTACTCATTGACAATACTCCTCTATCATTAAGTTGATTGAAAGAAAGCCTTGCAATTCCTCCTTCTCTTACGCTTAATAATCCAGTATACTTCATCAAAACCTACTTATCTCTGCACATCTCTCTTGGTGACCTTATAAGACCACTAACCTGGTTTGACAGCTTGATGGATAGCCCGCAAGGTCCCAAAAAGGTGATATCACAGCTGTACAGTAGATTTAGATCCCACACTTCTTCTGTTCTACCTTCTTTCATTGGCCTATGGGAGAAATATTTAAAGCATACCTTTACAGCTAAAGAAATTGACACTATCCTACAGTCTCCACATAAATCGTTCAGATGCATACGTATCCAAGAGAACGGATACAAGATTATTAATAGGTGGTATAAGACGCCGGATATTGTCTCTAGATACTCGTCATCTGGATGTGACAGATGCTGGAGATGCCTATCAGGCAGGGGCTCCTTCATACATATATGGTGGGAATGTCCCAACCTCTTATTGTGGTGGGAGAAAATATTTCATATAGCCAACCTTATCTGTGGGGCGGATTTAGTTCCTTCTCCAGAGATTGCACTTTTGAACGTTTTCCCATCTGAACATAGAATCTCTAACCTGTGTCTTTTTAAACATTTGATAGCCGCAGCCAGATTTCTAATCCTGAGACTTCGGCTATCTACAGAAA
Source organism: Bufo gargarizans (assembly GCF_014858855.1). Taxonomy (NCBI): domain Eukaryota; kingdom Metazoa; phylum Chordata; class Amphibia; order Anura; family Bufonidae; genus Bufo; species Bufo gargarizans. Next base: position 126,177,859 of record NC_058088.1, on the reverse strand, counting down.
CCCCCTCTACTGAACAATGGCTCTCAAAAGTTGACCAAATCCACAGATTCAAGGAAATTTCCTCCTGGGAATTGAGAAACTTCCAAAATTTCACGAGAACGTGGAAACATTGGAAAGCGTTCAGGAATCTTACGGTCATGCCTCAAGATCATCTTTAGATTTGAGGCCCTTATTCTTTAGATTTGAGGCCCTAACTATCACCTTTTGAAGGTCTCTCTCGTCTGTTTAGACTCTATACCCCCAAACCTCGCAAGCTGTTTGCCTATTGCACCCATACCAAACCACTTCTTTAGACTATACCATCCTGTTTTGGCCACTCGGCCATATTTGACAGGATATGCTATTCTGTAATGTTACTATTGCTCATACATGTAAATGTATACACTGTGACGTAATTGTTACTATTACCTGTTACTTCAATCTGGAGGTTGCATCCTCCAATTGTACTGATTCACAGATTTTTCAATAAAGAAATAAAAAACTAAAAAAGATATTCATGAAAAGCAAGGGTATCTTTCAACCTCTTATAGCCACTGACAAAACTGACTCTGGAGTGCAGGATCATTCCACCCTGAGTCAGTTGCCCATCTTCTAAATTCTGCACAATATGACTCCGCAGTACGTTCTCCCTGTAACAAACTGCGCAACTTAGATTCAGCCATAGAGAGCCGGTCTGGGTCATCATAAATCAAGCCCAAGGCTCTTAAAAATTAATCCACCGACCGGAGGGATGGTGAATCGGTCGACAGGGAAAAAGCCCAGGTCTGCGAGTCCCCTTTGAGTCCCCTTTGAGCAGAGATATAATGATCCCCACTCTATGGTTCTCGTCACCAGATGAAATTGGCCGCAGACGAAAATACAACCTGCAGGACACCCTGAACCGATTAAAGTCATCACCACCCCCTGAGAACCTATCAGGGAGAGCGATTTTAGGCTCAAAGCAGACCTAATTTCCTCCAACGACGCCAAAGCATTCTGTGCAACAGAACTGCGGAGGTCAGCAACCTGCAGCGATATTCCTTGTATGCGATCAACCAAAATATCTAAAGCCTCAATTTTGCGAACAGCAGAAAAATGACAGTTTTATGGCGGGTTATAATGTCACGGTAGGTAGGTAAGCAGAGAAATAACCAAACACAGGGAAAACAAACAGAACAATTGACTAGGCCCAAAAGCTAGGGAGAAAAGGGTCACCTAGTGATCCTTAAGGCTTTCCCTATACTGCTGTGCACATGTGCATACCCTTATGGTGGATATTCTCATGCCCTTGTGCCTAAGTCTATATACCCTGGGAAAACCCTAAGCAGTAGGGAAAGGAGAAGAGGCAACCTGCTTCTTCAAACAGGAGGAAGCAAGCGTCTCCCTAGGGGTCTAGATGAAAGACACCAAGGGAAGAAGCAGAGAGGACTTATCTTGAGCTGAGCTGGAGCAGACAATCCACAGCACATCCAAATCCCACAGGAATGAACTATAACCTGCACAGGCCGCTGGGAGAAGTAGGAATAAATAGCCTCGCTAACAATCAACCCAGTACACCTGAGGGAAGGTGGATCCAGCTCAAACTCAAACTAAAACAAAGAGAAGAGTCAGACATGTGCAGCCAGCCTGGCAGATCTCCGCACATTCACAGGCAAGGTGTGACAACTGGATGTCGCTGATATTTTAGGGATGCACACACTTTAAACAGGAGATGTGGCGCTGATAATTTAACTGTCTGTAGTGGACACAGTCTAGGGAAAAAGTGCACTGGATGTCATTGATATTTTAGAGATGCGCACAATTTGCACAGGAGATGTGGCACAAATAATTTAACTGTCCGCAGCTGCCTATTACACACACACACACACACAATAGTCCTTAAAAGACTGAAAAGTTTTTTATATAAAAATCTTCCTATTACACTCCTTACACTGTCTGTCCCTTCCTATGCACAGCTCTCATTAACAATGAGCAATTTAGTGCAGGTTTGCGATACAAACATATATTGCTGCTATCACATACAATAATCCTTACAAAGACTTTTGGGTCTCTGAAACATATTTGTACAGAAATATTATTCAATTACAATCCCTACACTCTCTGTCCCTTCCTATGCTCAGCTTTCCCTGACTTTGAATGAGCCGAACACGCGTCATAGGGTATTATATAGCACCCAATGACGTTTTCCGGCCAGCCAATCACTGTAAAGCCAGTACCCAACATGTCTACTGGCATTACAGTGAGGGCAGTACTTACCTACACGTTTATTGGAGTCTTAGCAGCCGTGAAACATGCGGGGAGGAGACTCGAGCATTGCGCTCGAGCACATCTCGGCCGAGTACCGACATGTGCCAAGCATAGCGATACTTAAGCCGAACTGGTATTCGGCCCAGCATGCTAACTTAACACTAAAGATGAAGAAAAATTGTATGTAAGATATATGTAATACTGTGTTCACCTGAAGGTTTTGTAGTGCTGTATGTAATGTTCACCCAAATCTCTTTTTAATAGAGATGCTGGGTATAATTACCAGATGTGGATTCAGTTACATATTTATTCCCAGAATTTGTGTACAATCACTCAGAATTGAGAAAGCTCGTTGGAAGAACGAGTGAAACGTTTTCAAGAAATCTACAGTACGTCCAGTTGCCTTGATTTATTCTTTACAGATATTTTTAATAGTAGGTAGGGAGGAGGGGTTGGATTGAGAATTTGGCACGGTGAGGGGGGTGGGTGCATTTTAATTTTTCGGCAAAAGAAAGGCTAGGTGCACTACTGACAAGAAATTGAGATGGATCGAAACATGCTATGCAAAAAGGATCAAATAAAACAGGAATACACAAGACATACACAAGAGTCTCTAGCTTATTCTTTAATAATGGCCTATCCTGCATTACATACAGTAGGCAACAAATAACATAAAATGGAGTGCTTCTTTAAGAAAGGAAGAGAAAAATAATGTGTGCTATAAGAGCAAAGTAGATATCTTGCTTTATTATTTTTCATTGTTATTTCATACATTCAGAGACCTAAATGATCTTCCAATGTACAGTACATGATTGCATGTACCTACTACGCTTCATACTATAATGCAGTATACAAGCGCATGTATAACGAGCAGCACCCAGCATAACACTTAGGACAGTATCTTATTGTTCACAAGAAAATAAAACTATTCAAACATATGTGTATATATAATAGTTATTTGATACAGTACATTGGGGAGGGGATGAAATCCCCATGCAGTCTGTGAATGGGAGGTCTCTTTTCTCAACCTCGATGATAATTGAGTAATCACAGGGAGATGAATACATGGAATATTAATGACACATTTAAGTGCCATGTAGAGATACATATTTCTTTCTTCTCCATTAGGCTCCTGAACAGCTCAGACTGTGCTACAACTCCAGAGCCATGACCTTACTCAACTGCAGACTGACTGCTGCCCATAATTGCCAATTAAGATAACTTTTTGCAAGATGGTAAAAGCTGGATGTAATTGGATCTATCAATTAGTAATTTGTAGCTGTTCTGCAAGGGAGACAGTACCCTCCAGATGCTTTATTGCAGGCGGCAGAAATAAAACAGCCATGTGTATTTGGCAGTGGAAAGAAAAGAAACAGGGATTTTGGAGTGCGGCTGGATACTGCTGGGCAACTACTGAAGGACGTTGATGTTTGGGGCAGAGGCGTTAAGATTAATTGACAATTTAAGCGAAGTGAAGTTATGTGCGTCTGGCTGCTAAATAGCTGCTGCTTACTGAGACAGGCTAGAAAATGAAGTCTTTATAATTTCCACTCAGTTTGTTTTTTTGCTTTATTCCAATCACTTAACGCCTTCCTCCCTTGCTATACCCAAACATATCTAACCAGGCAATCTTAACAGGGTGGGTTTGTCTGTGAAATTTTGCACATGTTCAAAGTATTTAGTGTATCCACAGGCAGTTGTGCAAAAAGTAGCAACTGATCGGATTGAAAGGCCCATAGCTGACAGAGAAGGGTTAATATAGTCAAGAATATTGTATAATCAATCACAATTAGAGAGCACAGAGCATGAGTACTCCAATAGCTGGGTGGGAGCTTGAAATGCTCATACCTTCCTGTTACGCTGTCAGCAGACTTATGCTGTTTTACAACAATTTTTGACCGTTGCTCGACAGACAGAATACAGACTGCCATAAAGGTCAACTGTATTTTCCATTATCATAAAGGTACAGGTTTGACTTGGGGTTCATGCATACAAACGTATTTTCTTTCTGCTTCTGTTCCATTTTTTTTGCGGACCGTATGCGGAACCATTCACTTCAATGGGGCTGTAGAAAATACAGAAGTTACTCCGCGTGCATTCCATGGCTGCAAAAAAGTAGCGCATGTCCTATTATTGTCTGCAAATCACGGTCCTAGGCCCCATTCAAGTCAATGGGTTCGCAAAAAATACAGAATGCACACATAACACATCCGTACGTCATCCGTATTTAATTTGTATTTTGCGGATCCATACTGTAGAAATGCTATGCCCAGGCCATATTGCTCATGTGTTTGGTGATTATGTTTACGATCTGCAAAAAACAGATCAAATACGGAAACCATACAGATATGTTTTGTGCAATAACGGAATGGAAGAGGACTTAAATCAGAAGAAAAAAAATCTCAGATATGGAATAATGGATCTGTGAAAAACGGACCGCAAAACAACAACGGTCGTGTGCATGAACCCTTATGAAGAGTCAATTGCATTCAGCTACTATCAGAAGCTGCAACCATTGCTAGCAGTTCTGCAAGGGAGCTGGGTGCAAACATATCCAAGACCGTAGTGGTCCTCTAAATTAGATAATGGTATGCTGCTCTATTTTGTCATGTAAACTTATAAGGGAAACCTGATGAACTCCATTATAGTTAATAGGGTTCATCAGTTATGCCTTTATTTATTCTACTCCTACAGTATGTCGGAGGAGCTGTAATAATCTGATATGAGCGAATTGAAGCTGACAAAGTCAAAGTCAGGAAAAAATCTATTCTGAACGAATGTGAATTTCCTTGCGCTTCGTGGTAACGAATCACAATTTTTCCTAACATGGCAGCTAGCCAGCTACAATGGCGGCTAAAATGGTGGCTACACGTGTGAGGACATGGGGCAAGGAACTCTGGGAAGGCGGGATGGCCCATTATGCCATGCATGCAGCCAATCAGCAGCCAGCCAGCCCGGTGATGTCACAGCCCTATGAATACGGCGGCCATCTTAGGCCCCTTTCACACGGGCGAGTTTTCCGTGCGGGTGCGATCCGTGCGGCGAACGTATGGCACCCGCACTAAATCCTGACCCATTCATTTCTATGGGGCTGTGCACATGAGCGATGTTTTTAACATAGAAGTGAATGGGGTGTGTGAAAATCGGATGGCATCCGCAAGCAAGTACGGATGCCGTGCGATTTGCACGCACGGTTGCTAGGAGACGATCGGGATGGAGACCCGATCATTATTATTTTCCCTTATAACATGGTTATAAGGGAAAATAATAGCATTCTGAATACAGAATGCATAGTAAACCAGCGCTAGAGGGGTTAAAAAAATAAATAAATAATTTAACTCACCTTAGTCCACTTGCTCGCGAAGCCCGGCATCTCCTTGTGTCTCCGCTGCTGATGAACAGGTCCTGGGGTGAGCTGCTCCATTAAATAGAGGTTAAGGACCTTCGATGACGTCACTCCGGTCATCACATGGTCTTTTACCATGGTGAATCACCATGGTAAAAGATCATGTGACGTACCATGTGATGACCAGAGTGACGTCATCGAAGGTCCTTAACCTGTATTTAATGGAGCAGCTCCTCCCAGGTCCTGTTCATCAGCAGAGGAGACACAAGGAGATGCCGGGCTTCGCGAGCAAGTGGACTAAGGTGAGTTAAATTATTTATTTTAACCCCTCTAGCGCTGTTTTACTATGCATTCTGTATTCAGAATGCTATTATTTTCCCTTATAACCATGTTATAAGGGAAAATAATACAATCTTCAGAACATCAATCCCAAGCCCGAACTTCTATGAAGAAGTTCGGGTTTGGGTACCAAACATGCGCGATTTTTCTCACGCGAGTGCAACGCATGACAATGTTTTGCACTCGCGCGGGAAAATCGTGCATTTTACGCAACGCACCCGGCTCTTATCTGGGCAAAAAAACTGACGCCCGTGTGAAAGAGGCCTTAGAGTCTGCCATTCCCCATCGTACTTTGTTCAGGGACAGACGTGTATGCAGGCGCTAGGGAGAGTTATAGGAAAAACCTCACTGTGAAAAATAAAAGTTAAAAAACGATTTACTAGTGCAGGGAAAGGATAGTGAGAGGAATTATTTCACAGGCAGAGGGAGACGTGTGCAGATGCTAGGGAGAGTCATAGGAAAAACCTCATTGTGAAGAAAAAAAAAGCTATTTACAAGTGCAGGGAAGCATTACTTGGGGATCCAGATAATACAGCTCTGTCATTCCAGCAATTAGTTATTGGGGTGCAAGTGTTATGTTGAAAAGCCTTTAGTGGCTTTTATCTGTGGAAAAAGATAAATATATAAGCAGGTCACTTTTGCTGTTAACTGCGCTGATATCATTTAGTTGCTTATTTCAGTACAATACGAGATATATATAAGCAGGTCACTTTTGTTGTTATTTGCGCTTAAAGCATTTATTGTCATCTGTCGGGAGGGCTCTACTTGTATAAGCGTTTAATAGAACAGGTTATGTAGACATCTATGTGGAATCAGCTGACGAGGGTGTAAAAGGAGTGCGCTTCTTCTTTACACTAACATCGACCTGTAAGGCTGAGTTAATAATTGAGTTAGGCTACTTTCACACTGACATTTTGGTTTCCATTTGTGAGATCCATTCAGGGTTCTCACAAGCGGTCCAAAACGGATCAGTTTTGCCCTTAATGCATTCTGAGAGGATAAGGATCCGCTCAGAATGCATCAGTTTGGCTCCATTCCGCCTCCATTCTGGTTTGGAGGTGGACACCAAAACGCTGCTTGCAGAGTTTTGGAGTCTGTCTGACGAAACTGAGCCTAACGGATCCATCCTGTCACACAATGTAAGTCAATGGGGACGGATGCGTTTTCACTTGCACAATATGGCACAATAGAAAACAAATCCTTACCTCTTTGACTTTCAATGGTGTTCAAGACGGATCCGTTTTGGCTATGTTAAAGATACTACAAACGCATCCGTTCTGAACGGATGCATGTGGTTGTATTATCTGAACGGATGCGTTTGTGCAGATCCATGATGGATCCACACCAAATGTGAGTATGAAAGTAGCCTTATTTGGTCAGTTTTGGCCCCATGACTGCCCAAATAAGTGAAGTGTGCAGTGATTCTAAGAGCGACGCCTGTCCTGTGCTTGTTATAACGACTCGCAGTATTGTTTCACTACCACAGCACACTCCCTATGTGTGTTACTGCAAGGCACAGTGTTCTACACCCTATAAACGCTCTATGCAGCTCGAAAATAGCAGTTTTTTAATGCGATTTATCACAAATTAATTCAGATCAAAGCAATTTTTTCCGGAAAACTCGGCAAACCGGCCGAATCAAATTTTTGAGAAATGTGTTCATCTCTAGTAATAAGAGTGGCAGACTATCTGCCTGTTCCATGAACACCTGTCCAGGATGGAGACTTGCTGGAATCACAAAGCAGGATACAGCTGCTGATTTGCAGGGAAAGGTCACTGGACAGACACTGGTAAGGGCAGGAAAGAAGCGGAGCCAACACTTGCAGGTAGAACAGAGAGTCAGTCTGGTCGGTGTAATTTATACCTTTAGTATAACATGCTGGCCATTAAAGTGGACTTGGCCGGGTCAAGCAGAACAAGAGCAGACTTTTCCTATTTATACCTTTAGTATTACATGCTGGCCATTAATATGGACTTGGCCGGGTGAAGCAGAACAAGAGCAGACTTTTCATAGGATATTGATACAGGTATATGGTATGCGCCGTACAGTTCCGATTTCACCACAAGATTCATTCATTCTTTCATGTTCCAGATGGTAAACACAAATTTGTTTTTAAATGGCCTGCACTTGGATGGCATCTTTGTGGTGTCTCTTTTTCTTACAAACCCAATCACTTGAGTCTTGTGAGAAAACTCAAGCTGGATAGTGCATGCTGATGTTTTTTGGCATAGAAGCTTTTAGGCTTCATTCACTTTAAACAAGACTAATACGACTGAGTGTATTATGTGGATTTGATTCACTTTTGCGTCAGAGGCTCCGTTAGATTTCATTAAAAAGCAGGACAATATAGTGCAGCGTTTTACACTACTGCATTATTACATCTGAAAAAATTCTAAGCTCACTGACCAGCACCGTTAGTTGCCACCATATGACGAATATGGCTCTGCATTTCTTTTTCATTTTTCTCTTCCTATAATAGAAAACGACCTTAGCTCATGTCCAGTGAAGGAACCATCTCTGTGATATTGTCTTTCCCCATTCAAATTTGACCACACGTTGGGAGACATTTATCAATTGTAGTTGTTTTTGTGTCAATCGAAGGTCAACTCTTTGGGTTTACCTGTCATACTGTGCACCTGGCTGCAATATTCTGTGTGACATTTAAAACTGTCACACACTTTTCAAAGTGGCAGAGAAGTGGTGTTACTCAACAAAAGAAGCAGGAGTTTGCGCAAAAAGTTGCCCTCAACATCACTTACGACTACTTTTTACCATCAGAAAATTGTTGTAGCAGTTTTGATAACTGTACCCCATAAACTGTACTTTGTAAATGCCTTTGTAGCGATCCTCATCTTGGTTCCACTCAAGTTCAGGACTGCAGCATCTGTACATAGACGCTTACAGCAGAATAAAGTCTGCCATGCTTTAACCAGATATATTGGTAAAATTGTCTGGTCATTCTTCATTGCATGAAATCTTATTATTTGTGGTCCTGGCTACGGCGCGAAGCCTGGTGAGTGGGACTGAACCTAATCTAGCTAAAGTGGCTGGTGGTGTGCCTGTAGCCACGTGACGAGGGTAGGCCAAATAAAGGCGGCATACCCTATGGGAGATGTAAGAAGAAGGGCCGGGAGGGAGGGGCGAGAGAGGACGTGCACCAGGAGAGCTGGGCGGCGGAGCTTAAGAAGCCCCCTACGCCCCTCCCACAAAAGCAGGCTGGATTCAGCCTGCTGGATATATATTTATAATATTATTTGTATTTAGAATAAATCAGGTTCAGAAATGTAAGTAAATCTTTAAAGGATTGTGTTTAAAATGATTGATATACACAATACACACAAATAGTTGAATCAGGCAATTTACATACTAGCAGTATATGTGTCACTATGGTAACAGATGATAGATGTGCCCCCAAAGTACCTCCCCAATTGTATACAAGGGAAAATGGTAGTCTGAACCCCCCTCCCTCAGCTTCTGCTGGCAGCTAAGTCTAGAGGACGCAGTAAACTGGCAGACTCAAGTGGCATCAGAGACACGAGTGTTGCTGCCTACTCCCTGGCATGGCTGGAAAGAGGCACCAGGTCAAGGTGAAGTGAAATGGTCAAAGCTTAACTAAAGGTGTAAAGTGTATGTGAGCAGGGAGAGAACATGATATCCATGCTTTAGGTTGCTCGCAGCTGTTCTATTCTGTAGTTTCATGATGGGCTGTACAAGGAAAACAAAGGCAGCAGCGATGATAGATGCTTCAGTATTTCCGATCACTGGGGGGCAGCATTGAATCAAGAATATTCATTATACTCAGGCTGGACTGAACCCAGAATATACATTTTTTCCTCAGAGACAGGGGAAGCTATATGAAAAGCGTGATTATTGTGTGCTGAGAATGTATAACACACGTGTGTGGGGGTGGGGGTTAGTATAGGATGTTGTATTTATATTCCATAATGATCCCTGGATTACAACTGTGAACAAACTAGGAAGTGAAGATTGCACAAACAGCAGAGTTTGTGAGGACGTGCAAAGAGGCTCAAATCTCCCAACTGCAAAACTGGGAATAATCCATGTTTAGTATTACCAGGCCGCCCAGCGCTGCAGACCGCATTGTGCTACGTGTCTATACTTCAGAGAGAAATCTATTCTCCCTCTTCCTGAGTCTTCCAGTAATGCTTTATGGTAGCCATTTAATGAACCAACATGTGTTCTTGAGAACAGTTTACACAGAAATCATAGTATGGGTCCCTCTCGTTTTGCTTTCTTGACTTGTCCAAGACCCCTAGACATCCCGACTGTCTCTTCCTACCTCCATCTGAAGCAAGTACTGTAATTTGTAAATGACTCCAGTGCTGCATCATTTTCTTATATATAATAGTATTTTAGAGGTTGAGTGAACAGAATACAATCAGGGGCGGGCTAGGAACTTAAAGTTGTAGGCAGATCCGAATTGACAAGAGTCAGGACAACACAAATAGGCAGAGTCAGCAATACCATAGCGCAAAAAAACGTCCCAGCAGAACCGTATACCACACTGCAGCACAATATACTGCCCCAAAAGCTGTCCCTCTGTGACAGCCATCAATAGATGTCATTTTCCATCATTCTCCTTCACTCTGATTAAGATATGAAGCAGGGGGCTAAGGAGGACATGTGTGTTCACATGTGCGGACATGTGCGGTTTACATAGTGTTCATTACTGCTGAGAGCTCATTACCTATCACTCGTTATCTATCCGGCCAGCAGCAATGAGGAGGCCTTGGGTGGCCTCTGGGAAGTTTTTCTGTAAGATATATGGCCAATCTGCCCCTGGATACAATATGCTATGTGCTGTTGTATGGTGCTCCATACAGCACTGAATGTCCGAGGTATTCTCAACTAGAAGCAATACCTCCATAATACAATGGAAAATGTGACTGCTTTTTACATGAGGCCAAAGATTTTCATCAAGAATATGAGACAGGTACCGGTAATCAGGCAATCATAACACATGGCTCACACACCTCGTTTTTTAACTTGATTTTCACTTACGTCATGAATCTTTGGCATTCTTAAAGAGTGTAATGTGCTTTAGAGACATCCTAAGCCTGTAGATTTCACCTGATTCCCCTGTCAAGAAAACTGCTTACCTAAAATCCAAGGCATCACTTCCATAATTTTCCAATGCCTTAATGTCTCTCATCTAGTTGCTATGAATCCCAGATACTGTACAAAGCAAAGTTTTACACTTTCTGGAACCCATTACAGTATTCCTTAATAACTAGCCTAATAATTTCTCCTGGGACATGCATATGCTTCCAATGGTACAGACTTCTAGTGATTCAGCCTTTTCTTATAGAAGGTAAATACAGCTCCAGAAGGGTGTTGGCACACATACATTTGGCTCTGATGTATTTTTATCTGTAAAAAAAAACACCAAAAAGGCAGAAGCTTTTTTTTTGCCTCCTACAGTTTTTCATACAGTTTTGTAGTGTATTTTGCAGACAATTGCCCAGATTTACTAAATCTAGAGATGGTGTAAACTTAAACAGGCTCTCTAGACTTGCACCAGATTCATCACAGTGGCTCAGGCTAGCTAAATCTGGTGCAGGGAGAGACACTTGTATCTGACTCTATACTATTGGATGGCTTTCCTGCTAAGCTTAAAGGGAACCTGTCACCTGGATTTGGTGTATAGAGCTGAGGACATGGGTTGCTAGATGGCCACTAGCACATCTGCAATATCCAGTCCCCATAGCAATTTGTGCTTTTATGCTTTTATTGTGTAAAAAACAAAAACAATTTGATACATATGCAAATTAACCTGATATGATATCTGAAGCTGTCATATTTATTTAAAAAAACACCAAAAATGCAGGTGCAACAAACACAAAAGTGGAGAAAAACCTACCAAAAAAAGTGTAAAAGCAGCCTTAGGCCCCTTTCACACGGGCGAGTATTCCGCGTGGGTGCGATGCGTGAGTTGAACGCATTGCACCCGCACTGAATCCGGACCCATTCATTTCTATAGGGCTGTTCACATGAGCAGTGATTTTCACGCATCACTTATGCGTTGCGTGAAAATCGCAGCATGTTCTATATTCTGCATTTTTCACGTAACGCAGGCCCCATAGAAATGAATGGGGTTGCGTGAAAATCGCAAGCATCCGCAAGCAAGTGTTTGCGGTGCGATTTTCACGCATGGGTTCTAGGTGACAGTCTATTCACTGTATTATTTTCCCTTATAACATGGTTATAAGGGAAAAGAATAGCATTCTGAATACAGAATGCATAGTATAATAGTGCTGGAGGGGTTAAAAAAAAATTGTTAACTCACCTCCTCTCGATCGCGTAGTTCCCGGTCTCTTTACTTCTTGAATGATGAGCTGTGGGCTAAAGGACCTGTGGTGACGTCAGATCACATGCTCCATCACCACGGTGATGGACCATGTGATTGGAGCATGTGATCAGACGTCACCACAGGTCATTTAGCCCATAGCTCATCATTCAAGAAGTAAAGAGACCGGGAACTACGCGATCAAGAGGAGAAGGTGAGTTAACTTTTTTATTTATTTTTTAACCCCTCCAGCACTATTATACTATGTATTCTGTATTCAGAATGCTATTATTTTCCCTTATAACCATGTTATAAGGGAAAATAATACAATCTTCAGAACATCAAGCCCAAGCCCAAACTTCTGTGAAGAAGTTCGGGTTTGGGTACCAAACATGCACGATTTTTCTCACGTTACAATGTTTTGCACTCGCGCGGAAAAATCGTGCATGTTACCGCAACGCACCCACCTCTTATCCGGGCCAAAAATAAGACGCCCGTGTGAAAGAGGCCTTAGAGGAATAATTTAAAAACTGTCCTGAAACTTTTTGACCTGAAATACCTTTCAAGAAGCTTCTCAAATTGCACATAGTGGCATAATAGCACTTCCATGTTTTTAACTTTTATTTATTACTGTTCACATTTGGTTCTTTATCTGTCATCTTACAGTTTCAAGCACTGCATTACAACTCATCTAATGTCTTAACTGAACTTCTATGTATTTTCCTGATGTTCAGGTTTTTGGGAGAATCAGTGATAATTCATACGACAACTGCAATAGCAGCTATTAGATGGTTTCACCAAACATTTATAAGGCCTCCTGCACACGACTGTAGGTTGCTGCATTTGCAGATCTGCAATACACAAGCACCGTTCTGTGTGCATTCCACATCACAAATGTGGACCCATTTACTTGGGTGCGCAAATCCAAATATGCGGAATGGTGTGGAACGAAAGCACTAAACGGAACTCTACAGAAGCACTTCAGTGGGGTTTCATCGCAAACCCATTCAAGTGAATGGGTCTGTGATCCACTGCGGCTGCCCCACGGTTGGTGTTCATGCATTGTGACCCGCAATTTGCACGGCCATGGGGCGCACACGTTCGTGTGCAGGAGGTCTAAGACTGAGGTCACACTTCACTTATTAGGTCAGTTATTTCCATCTGTTATTGTGAGCCAAAACAGGTGTGGGTCAAAAACGCATCTTACCTTTTCTCTATGGAGTCTTCACAATGGGTTTTGGCTCTTAATAACCGACCAAATAACTGACTTGTGAACTCAGCCAAACGGCTCATTCACATGACCGTTGCACCTCCGTTGCCATATTGCGGCCCGTATATTAACTTAAATTGGTCTGCATATCCGGAGATGCGGTGCGGAACAGAAGCACAGAAACGAACCCCACAGAAGCACAGCGGAGTGCTTCCTGGGGTTTCGTTCCGTGCTCTATCTTTTTGAGGAACGGAGGGATAGCGGACCTATTCAAGGGAATAGGTCCGCGATCCACATGCGGCTGGCCCGCGGTAGGTGTCCCTGCATTGGGGACCGCAATTTGCGGTCCACAGCACGGGCACGGAGGGGCAATGTTCGAGTGCATGATCCTTAACTTGTAGGAAACACATCATCCAGTTTCAGGGCAATATTATATGCGCAGGTCGAGATTTAGTAATGGTCCTTTGCCAAAAACTGTCTAAATGTGGCTCAAATTGACACAATTTGGAGCATCTAGGGTTTGTACAGTTTTTTTTTCTTCCATACTCATCTAATAATCAGAGATTGAGCATGTGTTCTACTGCTTCATTCAAAGTTTATGTAGCTGACAGAAACAACTTACTGCTATGCCCAGCTTATATACTTTGTCCAAAAATAGTCTATGAATGGAGTGGCAAGGTACATGCTGAACTGCCCCTCCATTCAAACTTCTTCCCATGGTCTGGCCACAGTTTCTTCAATTGGTGGAGCCACAGAGTATGGATACCCACTGAACTAGCATTTACCACCACCCTATCAAGCCCCTTAATGAGAACGACTCAGAGCCAGGCTCAATTACCCACATTGGTATTTGATAGTGATGAGCGAGCACCAAAGTATTCGGGTGTTCGGCCCGAACACATTGCTATATTTGTGTGCTCGGCCGATCACCCAAGTATAATGGAAGTCAATGGGAGACAAGAAGGCACCCCCTGCTCAGAAGAAAAGAGGGTGTCTGGTTCATAAAAAAACAGTTAGAAATTGATGGAAACCCCAACAAAATGGTTTGGAACCAGCATTAAAAGGATAGCTGGATGCATCTTAGACTCCTATTATGTACGACATACAATAGATAACCACACAAAGGCTATATGCCAAAAGCTAGGTATCTGCAAGCCATCAATCTATCCACGAGACAGATAACAGGCTTAGTCAGCATAACTTACAATGGCAGCCTTGTGCACCATGCGCTGGGCGCTGTTCATAACTCAATAGATCCATCTATTGGTTTTCATAGTCTTATGACAGCTGAAAAACAAGGCAGATTCTTCTCATTTGCATGTCTTTCCCATATGCCCATGTTTATGCAAATTAGTTTTTACATGACAAAACTGTATAGAAAGGTTATTGAATATTATGTTAGGACAATCAGAAAACTTTTTGTCGCCCTAATGAGCTAATGATTGATCTAGGTGTGCAGGTCCACCCAAGCCATCCAACAGATGCAAAATAACTTTGAGGTTTACGGGTTCTCAGATGAGAGCTGGTTATGAATATCTCATAGTGCACAAGGCTGCCATTGTAAGGTATGCTGGCTGTTATCTGTCTCCTGAATAGATTAATAGCTTGCACATACATGGGTTTTCGCATATAGCCTTTGTGTGGTTGTCTATTGTATGTTGTATATATTAGGAGTCTAAGACACATCCAGCTATCCTCCTAATGCGGTTTCCAAACTATTTTGATGGGGTTTCCATCAATTTCTAACCTTTTTTTATGAACCAGACACCTCTTCCGAGCAGGGGGTGCCTGGGGTTTTCCGATTGACTACCATTGTATTAAATTGTATTCAAGCACCCAAATTATTCGGCCGTGTACTCGGATCTGCGGAGCCTAGCGATGCTCGAGCCGAACAGCAGTTGGCTGAGCATGCTGGCTCATCACTAGTATTCGACTTCTGCTCTTGCAGCAAAAGTGTGCTTATGTTTTCATGCAAGGCACAGTTTACTTGCTACAGTTCTGTGAAGATCCGATTTGGATCCAATTACTGTGGGAGTGATTACACAGAATAGTATTGTACAATTTTCTATAATGGATCTGTTCTCTCGCACCATAAGGTCTGTCTGACACTGCTAGTTTTTTACATGATTCATTTCAATCACATGGTAGCAATTATTATCAATCAAAAACAGTTGCTACAGGTTGTTCTCATGCATCAATGATTATGAACCAAGCAGAGCTATTATGTCCCTCATGGATACAGTCCCAAAACTTTTTCTTCTCATCCACATGTCCACCTTTGTATATTCACTCATCATGCCATAAATACTCCTGCAAACATTTTGAAACAAAATTACCTAAATATAATTAAAAGGTTTTTATGAAATGTCTCTGTTGCCAGTATTTATAACTTTCCAATACTTCAATCAAAAGTGCTTGTATATGTGTTGCCAATGCCATGGATGTTCGGCACCAATCTTGGCCTCTTTATCTATTCTGTTACAACGTTTTCATTTCTCATGACCTCTCCCCATACACTTGATAACTCAGCCTGGCTGAACATGCATGTGCCCTAAGGCCTCTTGCACACAACCATATGGCTTTTTCAGTGTTTTGTTCCATTTTAAACAGATCCGTTTTTCCATTTTTTGTTTCAGTAGTGGTTCCGTTTTGTTTCTGCTTCCGTTCCGCTTTGCCATTCCGTTTATGGAAACTGAAGCATGGCATGTACAGTATACAGTAATTACATAGAAAAATTGGGCAGGGCATAACATTTTCAATAGATGGTTCCGCCAAGAACGGAGCGGATACGGAAGACATACGGATGCATTCCGTATCTGTTCAGGGTTTTTTTTCAGCCCCATTGACTTGAATGGAGCCTCAGAATGTGATTTGCGGGCAATAACAGTACTTGTTCTATCTTTGAACGGAAAACTGAAATACGGAAACAGAATGCATACGGCGTATAAATATATTTTTTTTGCAGAACCATTGAAATGAATGGTTCCGCATACGGAATCCACAAAAATGGAACAGGATACGGAAAAAATAAACATTTGTGTAAGAGGACTAAATGAGGAGAGGAGAAAGCTCATCCTCATCCTAGCTCTTCCTGAAAACAAAAGGCTCAGGCAACTGAAATCCATCTGTCCTTCCTCCCCAAATATCTGCCATCATGTATATGGTTAGGCAAAGGTTATATTCGCACAACATGTGACGGACATTTGTAAACGACCGTCATACATCTGTTTTAACAACAATAGTAGTCTATGAGGTTATGATGGACATAAAAAATGATAACATGTTTTATTTTGTCCGTTTTCACTGAACAACAGTCCCCATACAGGGGAACATTTTTAAGGTCCATTTCTTAGAAAGTCATCAGTTAAAAAAGGTCCATTAAAAACTTTTTTCCAGTGTCGTGTAAATGTAGCCTAAGATGTGAGAGCTATGGTACACAATGCTTACTACATTTAACGATTCCTTTAAAGTACATAAAAACATGAACATGTGAACCAGTCTTAGATATGTAAATATCACCACCTGGTTACCTCTACTAATTTGGATATCCAAAATTCAGAGTCAGAGATTGTAGGAAGGTAAGTGCATACTTAAGCCTCCATTTACAGTAAATCCATTTGCCAATGTTATTCAGATTTTTTTACAGTTTTTTTTTTTTTTAACAGATATTGAATGCAAACTTGCAAGGGTTTGTGGCAATGAATGCTGACTTATTATAGTGTAATAGATTGCAGATTTTCAAAACGTGATGGATGCTGAGTTTGAAAACTCAACCTTTTCATCTCTTCCACCTTGTTTGATGTTGCACATAATGTATATAGAGTTAAAGGCCTAAGATTCCATATCTATTAATGTCCATGTTATGTAATCAGGGAACATACAATCTATCTGATTTGACCGTGCAATATACTATATTTGTAGTGAAGTAAGATGACACCTTTACACACAGGCACTTCAGATCATCATCCAGGAGATTATAGGAAAATATGTGGCTTTTTTATTTATTTATTTATTTTTTATTTTATCTAAGGACTTTCTCATGACATATTTTTCCTATGAGTGGCACTCCAAAAAAAGTGAGATTTCACAGATCATCGTCAAACCAATGTGAGCAAGAAGAGATTGCATTACTGGAACATAACATTTTAATTAGCAATGAAAAGTCAATGTATTGCAGCTGCTTGAAACCTTCAAGTCGGAGGCCTTTTCCCACATAATTCTGATAATACTCTATTACAGTCTAATTACCATCACAAAATAGTTCTCCTATATATCTACAAGTTTTATTGACCTTGAAGTAGATAACCGAAAGCAATGAGACACACATGATCGTCTGCTTCCAGTCTTGGTCCAAGCAGCCAATTAATTCTCCTTTGACCTACATCCTTCTTCCTTTCTTAGTTTCTGTGCTGTGTCAAGGGATTCATGTTGCTCTCTTTAACCCCAGATTGTTGAATTTTATTCTAAATAAAGTTATAAACTCAGTTTCTTATAAAAATTAAAAATAAATAAAGCACACACATTACAGTTCAGATGTCTGCCTGCGGCAGGAGAACGTGGAAGCTAACTGAGAAGACTCTCCATTGGGAAAGATTCTAGGAATTAATCTAATTACCAGAAGCATAACACAACATTCGTAAAAAAAAAAATATGAAAAATATCAGCCTCCTCCCCTGTTAGAAAGCAAGCCCTTCTGTTTGATATTGCATTATGTAAAGAATTCCATCTATTTCATGCAAAATAAATAATTATGGTACAAAAGATAAAACAAACCTGGTTTAATCCACTGTAATCTGCAGTGAATCACAGAAGCTGACAGCAGATAAGAACGGACCTATGCTACTCATTATTTTATATGCTTTGAAATTTTAGCTGTTTCATCCTTAGCGGTCTTTTGTGTGCTATCGATAGTCTTGACTATGTCAAGCATTTTACAACTCTTTTAGGTTAGATTAAGGCAGGCAAATTTGTATGAAGTAGAAAGTAATTGTAACAAATTGCCTGAAGCAGAGTTCATCTGCAGAATGACTGGTTATGCAATGTGTGTCCCTTGTACCAAAGCCGGAGCCTCTGTTGCAGAGCTGCTGTTTGTGATACAGAGGTTGCACAGGGCCTAGTCTAGACTGAGGACTACGGCTGGTAGAGCAGCCAATTAGATTATGAACCTTGTTGTTACAATTCCATTAGCAACTTCCTCCCATTAAAGGCCAGTGCTGATATCAAAAGCAATGCCACACCACCCACCCATTACACTAAAAATAGCACTGAAAAGTATCTTATGTTTTCTTTACTAACAATTTGTACTATTTTACGTCAGGCTATTATCTGGAAGACATTTATACGTATGGGATCCATTATCTTTTATACTGTAGACTTGGTTTCCAGATAACATTTGGTTTCCCCTTTACTTGAAGTGCAACGTCTGAAACATACTAATTTACTTTAAAAATGACTCATGTTGTCTCGAGTCTGCATTCACATTTCCTTCCTTACTAATAGGTATGTATGGGAAATAGCTCTGTAACCATAGGGAAAATGGGATCAAAAGCAGTCAGAAACAGTGACACTGAAGTCCATTTCAAACAGGGCTTTGCCTGTTCTTAATTTCGCTGGACATCATAAATAAATAGCCTTTACACTCAGGACCAAAACACATATCAATGGCTGCTTGACTAAGGGCTAGCTAAAGATATAAGTTTCCCTGACTATACACGTGGCTTACTACTAACTACTAAAACAAAATGACATTAATATGTTTTAGCTCACACCAGGAGTAAGCCCTCTTTGAGGTTAGCAGCCTCAGTAACAGAATCTTTCAGGAAAGACTTTCTCCTCAGATGGCTCCCCTCTACTGCACACATTGCACCTACAATGAGCAATGTAATCGGCTGACATATTATAAAGAATACTTGTACTGGCCCAGGGAGGGAATGATATGCCCCTCGTTCCATAAGAATCTAGGTAAAAAAAAATGGATTTACCAAAGTCCTTAGCAAACTTCTTTTGGCTAGGGATACTCAACTTCCCTGGAGTTCTTATATCTCATCCAGCTCACCCATCCATATCTCATCCAGCTTTTTCTTGAAGAGAGGTATATTTCCTGGAGCCTGGAACAGATATGAGAGGAATCTTTGGGAAATATATAATGTATATAACATGAAATGTGCATGGTGGAGTCCTAGTATATATTAAAGTGAAGTTGTCATTAGTTTTCCTATGCCCTCCATTTTAACTCCTAACAGCTCCAGCACATGATAATGAGTCCCCATATTCATGCAGCTCTCCCTGCCCACCTGCCTCTAACCAGCAGCATGTGGGCAGGGAGATCCAGGAACTCATGAATATTCAGGACTCATCTTTATGCACTGGAACTGTTCAATACACGATTTTGGCCAAACGGTAAGGGTAATTAAGGAAAGTGACAGCATTTTGCTCAGGAGACCTGTCAATAGTTTATATTGCTTTTAGATAGGACACTATAAAACTAGTGACAGATTCCCTTTAATACCTTTCATAATTTAATTGTTTTAAAACTCTACCCCTTCTCAAGTATATATGCAACACTGCAGGGAATAACATAACTAAGGTAGTCATTAAAAAATATAAAAATTAAAGAGAATTATTGAGAAACCAAAATTGTTACCACTTTTGGTACCTTGCACTGCTGAAATGTGAAAATCTCTTTACCTTTTTGTGTGGGAATTAAACAATTTATAAAACTAATGGACCAGTCCTAAGTCAATAATATTAATAATATATACTCAACATTCTGGCAAGCATCATCGTGCTAAATGCTGTGCCAGCATGCTGGGAGGAGGGGTGCAGTGCCAAAGC
The DNA here is from genome assembly GCF_014858855.1 of Bufo gargarizans. Lineage (NCBI taxonomy): Eukaryota > Metazoa > Chordata > Amphibia > Anura > Bufonidae > Bufo > Bufo gargarizans. The sequence goes on along the minus strand of NC_058088.1, from coordinate 126,157,596 downwards.
CACAAGAGTGAGTGGTCAAATGGGTGTAGTAGTAGTTGTAAATATTGTTCTGGCACTCCCTGAGCCTTTGTGCAGTGATAAGGAATAGCATACCCTTTCTTCTCTTTGGGACACACTCTGGTTCTGTGGTTCTCTGGGGGTTTCATTTGATGACAGTTAAGGTGAACTTGGTGATGAACATTTTGAGGTGCAAGGCAGGGTCCCAGTTGTCATGACTCCAAATGTTTCGGTACCTTTTGTGACAGAGGTTAGAAGATCGGAGAGACTGACTGCATGTGAGGTTAACTGACAGTCTCTTGATTCTCAGTGTTGTGGTTTGGTAATGACCACACCTCTTGCCAGGTGCAGCCCGTCGTCATTACTGCATTCCCTACTTAGTTTGGTCTCACACTTCATACCATGTGGTTGATATTTTCTGCTTGGATTTGGAAGACCTTACCTTTGTTCCTGCTCATCCATTTTCTATAAGATAAGCTGTACTGCTCTTTGTATTTGGTTATTCCCCTGTGCTTGGTGTTATTAGCTGGTTCGTTCTCCTGGGATGGAACCAGTAGTCTCATTCCTTACTACTACCTAGGGCATTTCAGGGCTCCTAGGGTCTAGGTTCCAGCATATGTATTTTCCCACCTTCAGGATCTATACATGCTGACAGGAGTCAGAGCCAGGTTAGGGGATTCCTAGGATGTAACCTTTTCCCTCTCCCTAGCCTTGAGGCCTAGTTCTGTGTCCCTCCCCTCCCCTATATTTGTGACACCAACACTTTGCAGTGTAGTTGTAATGTTTTTTTTGTCTTAAGTTTAATGAATACAAAAAAACGTATATGCCATACTTTATAGTGGCATCCATCACCATAGAGCTCCATTGTAAAAATGGAATGTTAACATATACATTTTTTTTACATAGGCCAAAAATGTGATGTGAACCCAGCCTAAAACTGAGTAGAATCTATTATGGTTTGACTTATAACCCCCCTCCCCTTTACATATAGAGGGTGACATCAGCCCTATCTAGTGATGGATGTGGGTATGGCCTATTAATACATTGTACAAATGCAGACATTTACTTGTTAAAGCAAATACATGTTCAACCCTTTGCATTGCACTCGGCAGTGCACTCTAACTCTGGAGCAGGACACTGCAAAGTCAGTATATGTAATAAATATACATAATTTGGTGTCATTTGCCTGAATGTCCAATAGCTACTTGCCAAAGGAGCCTCTTGAGGTTATATGTACAGTCGTGGCCAAAAGTTTTGAGAATGCCACAAATATTAGTTTTCACAAAGTTTGCTGCTAAACTGCTTTTAGATCTTTGTTTCAGTTGTTTCTGTGATGTACTGAAATATAATTACATTCCACTTCATACGTTTTAAAGGCTTTTATTGACAATTACATGACATTTATGCAAAGAGTCAGTATTTGCAGTGTTGGCCCTTCTTTTTCAGGACCTCTACAATTCGACTGGGCATGCTCTCAATCAACTTCTGGGCCAATTCCTGACTGATAGCAACCCATTTTTTCATAATCACTTCTTGGAGTTTGTCAGAATTAGTGGGTTTTGTTTGTCCACCCGCCTCTTGAGGATTGACCAAAAGTTCTCAATGGGATTAAGATCTGGGGAGTTTCCAGGCCATGGACCCAAAATGTCAATGTTTTGGTCCCCAAGCCAGTTAGTTATCACTTTTGCCTTATGGCACGGTGCTCCATTGTGCTGGAAAATGCATTGTTCTTCACCAAACTGTTGTTGGATTGTTATAAGAAGTTGCTGTTGGAGGGTGTTTTGTTACCATTCTTTATTCATGGCTGTGTTTTGGGGCAAAATTGTGAGTGAGGCCACTCCCTTGGATGAGAAGCAACCCCACACATGAATGGTCTCAGGATGCTTTTCTGTTGGCATGACACAGGACTGACGGTAGCGCTCACCTTTTCTTCTCCGGACAAGCCTTTTTCCTGATGCCCCAAACAATCGGAAAGAGGCTTCATCGGAGAATATGACTTTGCCCCAGTCCTCAGCAGTCGATTCACCATATTTTCTGCAGAAGATTAATCTGTCCCTGATGTTTTTTTGGGAGAGAAGTGGCTTCTTTGCTGCCCTTCTTGACACCAGGCCATCTTCCAAAAGTCTTCGCCTCACTGTGCGTGCAGATGCACTCACACCTGAATGCTGCCATTCCTGAACAAGCTCTGCACTGGTGGCACTCCGATCCCGCAGCTGAATCCTCTTTAGGAGGCGATCCTGGCACTTGCTGGACTTTCTTGGACGCCCTGAAGCCTTCTTAACAAGAATTGAACCTCTGTCCTTGAAGTTCTTGATGATCCTATAAATTGTTGATTGAGGTTCAATTTTAGTAGCCACAATATCCTTGCCTGTGAAGCCATTTTTATGCAACGCAATGATGGCTGCATGCGTTTCTTTGCACGTCACCATGGTTAACAATGGAAGAACAATGATTTCAAGCATCACCCTCCTTTTAACAGGTCAAGTCTGCCATTTTAACCCAATCAGCCTGACATAATGATCTCCAGCCATGTGCTCGTCAACATTCTCACCTGAGTTAACAAGACAATAACTGAAATGATCTCAGCAGGTCCATTAATGAAAGCAATGATATGCAGTGGAAAGTTTTTTTTCGGATTAAGTTAATTTTCATGTCAAAGAAGGACTATGCAATTCATCTGATCACTCTTCATAACATTCTGGAGTATAAAAACTTAAGCAGCAACTTTTCCAATTTCCAATATTTATGTAATTCTCAAAACTTTTGGCCACGACTGTACAGTAGCTAGTAGGCATCAGGCTACAGTGAGATGGGTCAGTGGTTGCAAGTAGAAGCAGAGAAATGTAGAGTGCCTTAACTGTAGCTATGCAAGGAGAGGCAAACAGAGCCACTCAGAGATACAATACAATAAATTGGTGGACTGAAGCTAGAGACTGGGAGACATGAAGAGCCTGGGAGCTACTCTAAAGAAAGACCTGCATTTAGACTTTGGGAGTTAATGCTGGGTCCAAGTAGGCTGTGGAAGTTGGAGTGACCAGCGGTTAGTGGGAGATTAGCTGCACTGAGGCCATTTGGTGACTCAGTGCAGGTAATGATTTGTCAACTTGCCCAAGTTAAGTGAGTGGATTGGCAGGCAAAAATAATAATGTTAATAGTCAAAATTTATTGATGAAAGAGAAGTTCAAGAAATGGTGACAAACCCTCCTCTTGCTGAACGAAGTGAAGATTTGATGTTGAACTGTGTTTTATAAACGAACATTTACAAATGGTTTGACGTTATGTTTATTCTGTTGTTACAAATTAAGTTGAGCAGTTGGACTGGAACTTTGCTAGCCACACTGTGGTTAGAACCTGGCTGCATGCAAACACAAAAATGCAGAGGAACATCAATAATAAGTAATAATAATTATAATCTGTATGTAACTTGAAACCCATGGAGCATTTGCAGGTTAGGTTGTGGAAGGAAGTAACCTCCCAGAGACAGACGGGGGGCACAATGCTAAATTATAAGAAAAAGGCTGTACAATTTATATATTATGGGAAAATACAATTATTTACTAACACATATTTCTGTACAATAAAAATTATACATTTACTTTTATAGTAAAACGGCCTCAAAATTGTGATCAGATATTATCCATCCTAAAATTATTATCGACCACTAAAGTGTAAAAGGAATCCCAGAATACAATACAGCATGCAGAAGTTATAAAAAAATGCTATTATGGTGCATCTTTTCACAAAAACATACTAGATCGAAACCCGAAAGATATGGAGGAATAAGCAGTGCTTGTCATGCTATGGTTTGGCTACAGATTGAAATCTGAGTCCATCTTCACTGATTACTGTTGAAATTTGGTTGGAAGAATAGATTCAGGTATAAATAAATTCAACCTAAAAAATATCGCTCCAGTTGACCTGAAAAGTTGTGTATGCCACTCTGAGGACTTCTAGGTCTCATATTTTTTTTCTCTCTTGTCTTTCTTTCTTTATATTGTTTCTCTCTCTTCCTCTTTCAATTGGACATCCCCTGCGGCCAAATTGCCTTCCTCCGAAATTGACTTTGGTCACACTTTTCAAAAGAATGGTGACCATGGCAAGCATGGCCAATTTGGGTCCACTAAAGGCAATGTTTATTAGCTTCTTTCCATTTTGGCTGAAAAGGCTATCAGGCAGACTTCTTGCATCTAGAGTGGTCAAGGCCAAAAATGTATTGATTATCCACATTAGCAGGACCCCAAAAGTCCAGCAAAAGGCAACTCCATTTGAAAGTAACCTTGGAGCTAATCACTTGCTATCAGCATGTTCAATCTCGATGGAGGATGGTGACAGTTGAAACCAATTGTATCTCAATCCTGGCAAAATGACCACATTGCACTCGGAGGAAGTGTGTGTGCATTCTTCTTCCAATGCTGAGCAATTGCCCTTTAAAATAAATAAATAAAATGCCATGAAATATTAGTGAATCCGAATCATGTTGCAATAACAGCATTTAAATACCAGTTAAAGGGTTTCTGTCATCAGAAAAATCGTTACACTCGCCTCCTGCCGTTCTTCACTCCTGTGCCTAATACTAAAATGGAAGGTGCGAGATTTGCGGGTCATGGAAGAGACCGAGGATGTCAATCACCTTTACAAGGACATGCCAAATGGTGAGAGGACGGAGCCTCTAGGTGCTGCAGTAACGCCACACTAGCACCTGGAGGCTCATTTGCATATTATAAAAGTAATTATTTAGCTGGAATGGCGGCAGGGAGGGAGAAATAAGTCATACAGTTATGTTCTACTGACATTAGCACATCGCTAATGTCAGCCAGCTACATAATTTTTCTGATGACAGAAACCCTTTAACCATTAAATGGAGTCTGTCACTAACCTGACATGTTTTAAACTGCTCATACTCTGTGGACATACATACAATGCAATACAATGACTAAACAGTTAACTAGTATATAAATGCTGTTATTGCAGCAGAATGCTTTCAGTAATAATACACGGTAATCTTGGCACAATTTCAATGCATTAAAAAGAGTCTGTCACCAACTTGACAAATTTTAAAAGCCAGGTACTGATCTATGGGACACACATGCATGACACTGATGGTAGCTTTCTTTGACTTCCACAAAACTGTAAAGCATCAGAAATGTAGTTTGAAGTATATGCAAATGAAGAATCAGAAGCTGGAAGTGCCCAGGGCCCCCGGTGTTACTTGTGTCTAACTCCTCCCCTGTTTATTCTGCTGCCAGCCCTGTATCTGTCACGACGGACAGGATATCAGATACACAGAAAAGTAAACAAACAAGTTTCTAGGCGAGAAGCTGAGGATCACGGTCACCTCCTGGCAAATCCCTACCAGCTCTCCCTGTACTGCTATGCCCACGTTCAGACCCTTAAGGTGGGAATAACGTGTCCTCGTGCCTGGGCTGAAAATTCCCTAAAATCCCTAAGATGGTGAAAGGGGAATAGAGGCAGCCTGCTCCCTCAGAACCTGGAGGGCACAGGCATCTCTCTAACAGCCTATACAGCAAACCACCAGATAACAAATACCCAACTTATCTTTTCTGAGCAGGAACAGCCAATCCTTCCTTCCTTGCTTTCACAGAGATAGACAGAATCTATAACCCGCACGGAACACTGGGAGTGGGTGTAATTTAAACCAATGACCCCACCCAGTGAACCTGAAGGGAGGCGGCTCTAGCTCAACTCCAAAACAAAGCAAAAGACTAGACATGTGCTGCTAATCTGGCAGACCTCCGCACGTAGCCTGAGCAGGGCATGACAGTATCCCTCTGACGTAACTCTCTTCTGTGTCCTAAATCCTGTGCCTGCGTGCATAACTACCAGGCCCAGGCATAGTGTAACACAGTGGGTAGTGTACCCTGCCTGCTTGGGCCCAGAGGTGATGTGCACATGCATACAAGTTTTTACACAGAAGAGAGTTATATCAGAGGGATAATGGTCTGGCCGCAGGAAAAACAAGGGAGGTATTAGCTACAGGCAATGCTGTGAGACCAGGGCACTTCCAACAAAAACACCACCCCTGGGCTCTTCTTCAGTTGCATATACTTCGGTGCTTTTCAGACTTGCAGAAGCCAAACAAAGGCACCTTCACTGTCATGTAAATGTCCGATAAATCAGTATCAGCATTTTAAAATTTGTCAAGTTGGTGAAAGACTTTCTTTAATGCATTGTGTATTTTTACTGAACTCATTCTGATTTAAAAAACAGCATTTATATACTAGTTATGAGTTAAAGCATTGTATTGCATCAAGATTACCATTACCAAAATTCATTAGGATAAAACTGATCAGGATTCTTCCGGCATAGAGCCCCGACGACGGAACTCTATGCCGGAAGAAAAGAACGCAGGTGTGAAAGAGCCCTAAGGAAGACAATTTGCATGTGGAAGAGGTGGAATGGGGGGAAGACATTACATAGGTTAATGATACCCAGACCACTCTCAGTTCATTTTCTCAGCACAAATTGGAGGCTGAAGAGGAGGAGGAGGAGCCAGAGATGGTTGCCTCCGCTACAGAGGGTAGTACACATGGAAGTTTAATTCCATCTGTTCAGCGTGAGTGGGCAGAAGAGGAGGAAGAGGATGAGGAGATTGGCAGTGATCTTCCTAATGAAGACAGCGAAGTCTCGCCTGTTTGTACTCTGGCACATATGGCTGACTTCATGTTAGGCTGCCTTTCCAGTGACCCGTGCATTATACGCATTTTAACCACTTTACGTCCGCCCATAGGATATAAACGTCCTATGGGTGGACCTCTATTTCTGAAAGCACGTTTTAAAACGTCAGTGACAGCAGGGCAACCCAGAGAGAAGGCAGGGACAGTTCCCAGGTGTCCCTGCCTTCCGGTTTGCTGCAGACAGAGCGCTCGCCGAGCGCTGTGTCTGCAGAGCAGGAAGCGCTATGCGCTTCCTGTTCCGGCCCGGCGGTCATGTGACCGCCGGGACCGGAGCGTGCAGGAGCTGTGTGAGGTCTTACAGAGACCTCGATCAGCCCTGCTCTGAGGCTGTACAGCGCAGAATCATGCTGTACAGCCTCTCTGGGGGGTGCATTTCTTCTGTAACTGGGGCTACTATGTCAGCCCCAGTTACAGGAGAAATCAACAGTGAAAAAAAATGAAAAAGTGAAGCAAATGTCCCCCAGAGGTCTTGTATGACCTTATGGGGGACGAAAAGTGTAAAATAAAAATTAAGGGTTGAAAAAATAAAATAAAATAAAGTTTCACATGTAAAAAAAAAAGGTCCCCAAGTAAGGAATAAAATAAAAAAAATAAAAATTGAAAAAACAAAATAAAATAGACATATTTGGTATTGCCGCATCCGTAAAAACCAGCTCTATAAAAATATCACATGACCTAACACCGTAAAAAAAAAAAAAACTGTGTCAAAACAAGCAATTTTTGTCACCTTGCATCACAAAAGGTGCAACACCAAGTGATCAAAAACGCGTATGTCCCACAAAATGGTACCAATAAAACCGTCACCTCATCCCGCAAAAAATTAGCCCCTACATAAGAAAATGTCTCAAAAAATAAAAAAAACTATAGCTCTCAGAACATGGACACATTAAAACATCATTTTTTTGTTTCAAAAATGCTATTATTGTGTAAAACTTTAATAAATTAGAAAAAGTATACATATTAGGTATCGCCACGTCCATAACAATCTGTTCTATAAAAATGTCACTTGACTGAACCCCTCAGGTGAACGCTGTAAAAATAAATAAATAGAAACTGTGCTAAAACAACCAATTTTTTGGTCACCTTGCCCCATAAAGTGTTATAATGAATGATCAAAAAATCATATGTACCCAAAAATAGTACTAATAAAACTGGCACCTTATCCCCTAGTTTCCAAAATGGGGTCACTTCTTGGGAGTTTCTACTGTAAGGGTGCATCAGGGGGCTTCAAATGGGACATGGCATCTAAAAACCATGTGGAGTTCCTTTTCTTCTGCGCCCTGCCGTGTGCCCATACAGCAGTTTATGACCACATGTGGGGTGTTTCTGTAAACCGCAGAATCTGGGTAATAAATATTGAGTTTTGTTTGGCTGTTAACCATCGATGTGTTAAAGAAAAAATTGGATTAAAATGGAAAATCTGCCAAAAAAGTGAAATTTAAAAATTTGATCTCCATTTTCCTTTAATGCTTGTGGAACGCCTAAAGGGTTAACAAAGTTTGTAAAATCGGTTTTTAATACCTTGAGGGGTGTAGTTTCTACAATGGGGTCATTTATGGGGGTATCCACTATGTAGGCCCCACAAAGTGACTTCAGACCTGAACTGGTCCTTATAAAGTGGGTTTTGGCAATTTTCTTAAAAATTTGAAGAATTTCTTCTAAACTTCTAAGCCTTACGTCCTAAAAAAATAAAATGACAATTCCAAAATGATGCCAACATAAAGTAGACATATGGGGAATGTTAAGTAATAAATATTTTATGAGATATCACTTTCTGTTTTAAAAGCAGAGAAATTGAAATTTAGAAAATTGCGAATTTTTAAAATTTTTGGGTAAATTTGGGATTTTTTCATAAATAAAGGTGAAATATTTTGACTCAAATTTATGACTATCATGAAGTACAATGTGTCACGAGAAAACAATCTCTGAATGACTTGTATAAATAAAGGCGTTCCAAAGTTATTACCACATAAAGTGAGACATGTCAGTTTTGCAAAATTAGGCCTGGTCAGGAAGGGGGCAAATGGCCCAGATGGGAAGTGGTTAAACAACACGGATTACTGTGTTTTCACCCTTCTGGACCCCCGCTACAAGGAGAACTTTTCATCTCTCATTCCTCTGGTGAAGAGGACGAGAAAAATGACACAATACCAGAAGATCCTTGTTGAAAAATTGCTCCAAAATTTTCCATCTGACAACGCTGGTGGCAGAGTCCATACTTTCTTGGCCAACCGAGGAGGAGAGACAAGGGGAACACACAGCAGTTCCAACAGAGGCAGGGCAATACTCTCCGAAGCCTGGAACAGTTTCATTACACCCTGCCAGCACCCTCATCCTGATGTGCGGCCTAAATTGTGAAAGATGGGGAAGGAGTACATAGCAGACCAAGTCAGCGTCCTCAATGATCCCTCAGTGCCTTAAAGGATAACTGTTGTATATTTATTTTTTGGGTAGTATTGGATTGTGATTGTGATTACTATTACCTTGGTGGCCCTGTTTCAACTTTTTACTGTGTATTTAATTACCCTTTAATTCAATATTTTTGTTTCCTGTACTGCCTACTTTTACCTGTGCTTAAAATAGGCTTGCTAGGAATGGTCCGTCTATCTGTTGATAGACGGAGCACGCAGCGTGCAGGGTCACATTACTGACAGCCAGGGACTGTAAGTAAATGATTAAAGCCAGGTCTTCTTCAGCAGCTGATAACAGTGCCTGGGTTGTGTGCACTTCTCACTGTCCCTGCGCTTGGCAGATGCTCCCTCACTCAGCAGAGCTGGAGAATGCAGAATTGAAGCAGCGCAGACCAGGGAAGGGAGATCTGCCATCTGCTCAGTGTATAAATGAAAGCAACATGTGGTAAGAGGACCCCTTTGTGCTGCAGGAGATTAACCATTTAGGGCAGAGGGCTCTGGTTACTGACACTTTTGGGGGGCTATTGTTACTGGCTAGTGAGGGCAGGCGGGATTAGCCTCAGGGTGAGGGCAGTGGCGGCCATCTTAACTGAATAGTGAAATTGCAGTATTATGCAGACTGGTTGCTAAGGGCTGAATCTTATTAAATATGGGGTAAGTCAGTCTAATAGTAACTGATTCTGGAATGTCATGTTATTAGTAACTACATATATGAAAATTTAAATAAGGGTCTAAATGTGACAGTTATCCTTTAAAACTACTGGGTGTCCAAGCTGGACATGTGGCACGAACTGGCGCTCTACGCTTTGGACGTGCTAGCCTGCCCTGCCGCCAGCGTTTTGTCTGAGCGTGTATTTAATGCTTCTGGTGGCATTGTAACAGATAACCATATCCGCCTGTCAACTGAAAATGCTGACAGGTTGACTCATAAAAGTGAACAAGGCCTGGATTGACCATGGCTTCTTGACTCTACCAGAGGAATGCTGATGAACATAAAGGCATTTTACATGTATTGTTTTTAATGTACTGAATTCACTGTATTCCCATGCACCCCTTCCACCACAAACAAGGGTATATGGTTGAATCTTCCTTTTCTTATCCTCCTCTTCCATCATATCAATATGCATTGCTTATTCGTCACGTATAATTCCCTTGCATATATGTCCTTCGAATACAATTTTTTACATGGTCCGCTCACCAGCAGGCCCTCACATCTAATTTCTTAGAGGGTCCACTCACTGGCAGGCCCTTACATCTATTTTTTCACAGTGTCCGCTCACCTGCAGGCCCTCACATCTAATTTTTTACAAGGTCCGCTCACCAGCAGGCCCACAAATATAATTGTTTACAGGGTCCGCTGCTGATGCAGGCCCTCACATCTATTTTTTACAGGATCCGCTCACCAGCAGGCCCACAACTCAAATATTTACAGGATCAGCTCACCTGCAGGCCCAAACCTAAAACCTTTTACAGGGTCAGCTCACCTGCAGGCCCAAACATAAAATCTTTTACAGGGTCAGCTCACCTTCAGGCCAAAACCTAAAATCTTTAACAGGGTCAGCTCACCTGTAGGCCCAAACCTAAAATATTTTACAGGGTTAGCTCACCTACAGGCCCACAACTCAAATATTTTACAAGGTCAACTCACCTACAGGCCCAAACCTAAAATCTTTAACAGGGTCAGCTCACCTACAGTCCAGCAACTCAAATATTTTATAGGTTAAGCTCACCTGCAGGCCCAAACCTAAAAATTGTGTATAGTGTCAGCTCACCTGCAGGCCCAAACCTAAAATCTTTACCAGGGTCAGCTCACCTACAGGCTTGCAATTAAAATATTTTACAGTGTCAGCTCACCTGCAGGTCCAAACCTAAAATCTTTAACAGGGTCAGCTCACCTACAGGCTTGCAATTAAAATATTTTACAGTGTCAGCTCACCTGCAGGTCCAAACCTAAAATCTTTAACAGGGTCAGCTCACCTGCAGGCCCGCAACTCAAATCTTTTACAGGGTCAGCTCCCCTACAGGCCCAAACCTAAAATCAATGACTGAGTCTGGATAAAAGACTAAGGCCACAGATTGTTTAGAAAGATGCAGATAGAAACAAATTTGTGGCGCTGTATTACAGTCACCTGCAGATTAATGCAGACCAGGGCCGTAGCTATAGGGGAAGCATGGGAAGCTGCATCTTTGGGGCCCTGACCTAGAAGGGACCCATGCAGGAGGAGAGGGACTAAAGGATTTGGTCAGGGCCCCCCCCCAACAGTATTACACAATGAAATTATATACAGTGACAGTATAGACAGTGTATAAAACAGATGGAACAGCTGCCGTCCCTGGTCTGAGAGAACGATCTTTACTAGCCTCAAAAATGGGGGCTCCATGAAAGGAAGGGGTCACTAAAAAATTATTGTGGGATAGAGCCCTATTCAAAAATTTGCTGTCGGGCCCAGTTATTTCTAGCTACGTCACCGATGCCGCCCACAAAAGCAAATTAGGTTTATTGATTCCAAAATCTTTATTAAATTGTGGGCCTGGTGATCAGTTTAAGGCCTTTTAAGCAGCATCAGCAGCAGCATGGTGATAAAAATGATTGGCAAGGTGACATAGTTTTCCCATCCGTTACAATACCTTACCGATGTGCAGCCATTCTTGGCATCAGATCAGGAAGAGGAGGTATCAACGGTCGCCACCCGTACCCAGTACCCTGATCAGCCCAAGGAGGGTGGTCCCCGCTGTTGCTGCCTACTTAGAGATCTCTAATGTCAGTGGTGGTGAAGGGGATGATGATAATGTGTCTATGGACGTCACCTGGGTGCCCACAAGAGAGGAAGAGGAGGGAAGTTTAGAGTGCACAGGAGGCAAAAAGCAGACTGCTAATGTATCTGGAACGAGTCATCCACCATGCACGGTCAAATCTGGCTCTCCTGGACACCGTACACCGTCACATGGCTCCACAGTGTGGGCTTTTTTTATCGTGTCTGCTGCTGAAAATAGTGTTGCCATCTGCAGCCTGTTATACGTGCTATCAACGTATAAGTCACGGTAATCCCAACACTCACCTAGGGACGACCGCCTTAAGAAGGCACCTGGCCTCCCATCACAGTGCCCAGTGGGAACAACACCGTCAGAACCCACAAAGACACACTCCTATTTCTCCACGTCCTGACTCTTCTCCTTGCCTTTCTCTTCTCCTCTCCTCCCATTTGTCCTCCACTCAACCTTCCACCGCTCCGTCATCGTGTTCAACTGGCAAAAGGCAGGCTTCCATGGCCCAAATGTTCGAGCAAAAAAAGATGATGACGCAAGATAACCCTCTTGCCCAACGGCTGACCACAGGCTTGTCGGAACTGCTAGCCCGCCCGACCACAGACACATGGTCTAGCAAGCACCTGCAGGGAAGGTACATAACTTTTACTGCCCATTGGGTGAACCTTCTGACGGCCGTCAAGCATGCAACCCGTGGCAGCTGTGTGGATTTGATGTTACACCCACGGATTGCATGCAGGCCTGCCTCCTCTTCTCCTCCTCGTACTTCATACTCTGTCTCCTCTTCAGCTGACTCCACCTTTGTCACCGCCCTCCAAGTCCTGATTGACAGGGCCAGGCAGGGCTCGCATCTGTCTGCCAGCCGTGTGCTCTGGTGAAATCTCGGGTCGTTCAGCAATTGGCACAGGTGTGGTGAGGGTAATACAGGTGCCCTGAGCCCATTGACCCCAAAAAATAACTTTTATCCGTCTGCTAGTTAGGTGGGCGGCGGCCCTTTTACGCAAGCTCAGTGCACCAGCACGGCATCTGAACTTTTGGGACATTGAAAATATTTTTTTGTTTTTGGCAATATAAAACATCTGGATTAGTCAGTGTGCAATTTAAGCTATTTTCTTGATCTGCAAGTGTTAAATTCAAGTTTACTATATACAGCTTTCATATTCGGTCACCAAAAAAACACTTTATTGGCAATATACAACATCTGGATTAGCCAGTGTGCAATTTAAGCTAGAAATACACCCATCATTTTCTGGGGTTTTAAATACACACTTTTTGGCCAAAAACCAGTATTTTCCTGATCTGCAAGTGTTAAATTCAAGTTTAATAAATACAGCGTTCATATCCTGTTACCCAAAAAACACTTTTTTGGCAATATACAGCATCTGGATTAGTCAGTGTGCAATTTAAGCTAGAAATACAGCCATCGTTTTCTGGGGTTTTAAAAACACACTTTTTTGCCCAAAAACTGTATTTTCCTGATCTCCAAGTGTTAAATTCAACTTTAATATATACAGCTTTCATATTCTGTTACAAAAAAAAACTAAAAAAAACTTTTTGGGAAATATACAACATCTGGATTAGTCAGTGTGCAATTTAAGCTAAAAATACACCCATAATTTTCTGGGGTTTTGCAAAAAAAAAAAATTATTTTACTGATCTGCAAGTGTTAAATTGAGGTTTAATATATACAGTTTTCATATTCTGTTTCGAAAAAAAAAATCTTTTTGGGCGATATACAACATCTGGATTAGTGATAGCCCGACCTATTCGCCGGCGAACAGTTCCCGGCGAACATAGCTTGTTTGCGTTCGCCGCGGCGGGCGAACATATGTGATGTTCGGTCAGCCCCCTATACATCATCATTGAGTAAACTTTGACCCTGTACCTCACAGTCAGCAGACACATTCCAGCCAATCAGCAGCAGACCCTCCCTCCCAGACCCTCCCACCTCCTGGACAGCATCCATTTTAGAATCATTCGGAAGCTGCATTCTCAGTGAGAGGAGGGACAGTGCTACTGCTGCTGATTCAATAGGGAAAGCGTTAGCTAGGGCATTGATCTGTGTCCACAGACTCTGCTGTAAGGACAGCATCCAGACAGCACCCAAAAAGCCCTTTTCAGGGCTGGTACATCAGTGTGCTTATTTTTTATATATATATATATATATATATATATATATATTGCAGTTGCCTGGCTGCCCGTGTGTGAGAGGCTGCAGGCTCAGTCACAGACAGCACCTGCACACCATTCATACAGGGTGTGACAGAAAATACCTTGCAGATAAAAAAAAAATCTATTTAATATTTTTCTGTGATATAATCACATTTGCAAGCACGTCTGTGTCAGGCCCACACAAACTGTACTGTGGCCACTGGCTAGGCCTCCACTCATACCGTTACAGGGTGTCATTCACTCAAATACCTTGCAGATAAAAAAAAATTATATTTAAAATTTTTCTGTGATATAATCACATTTGCAAGCCCGTGTGTGTCAGGCCCACACAGACTGTATTGTGGCCACTGGGTAGGCCTCCACTCATACCGTTACAGGGTGTCATTCACTCAAATACCTTGCAGATAAAAAATATTCTATTTAACATTTTTCTGTGACATAATCACATTTGCAAGCCTGTGTGTGTCAGGCCCACACAGACTGTATTGTGGCCAGTGGCTAGGCCTCCACTCATACCGTTACAGGGTGTCATTCACTCAAATACCTTGCAGATAAATATATTCTATTTAACATTTTTCTGTGGCATAATCACATTTGCAAGCCCTTGTGTGTGTCAGGCCCACACAGACTGTACTGTGGCCACTGGCTAGTGGCTAGGCCTCCACTCATACCGTTACAGGGTGTCATTCACTCAAATACCTTGCAGATAAAAAAAAAATATTTACAATATTTCTGTGATATAATCACATTTGCAAGCCCGTGTGTGTCAGGCCCACACAGACTGTACTGTGGCCACTGGCTAGGCCTCCACTCATACCGTTACAGGGTGCCATTCACTCAAGTACCTTGCAGATAAAAAAATTATAGTTAACATTTTTCGGTGATATAATAACATTTGGAAGCCTGTGTGTGTCAGGCCCACACAGACTGTATTGTGGCCACTGGCTAGGCCTCCACTCATACCGTTTCAGGGTGTCATTCACTCAAATACTTTGCAGATAAAAAAAAATTGATAAAAAAAAAAATATGGTGATATAATCATAGTTGCAAGCCTGTGTGTGTCAGGCCCACACAGACTGTACTGTGCCCACTGCCCACCACTTATATAGGGTGACAAAGTACCTTGCACGCATAGTACCACTTACCCAAAAAAAAATGACAGGCAGAGGCAGGCCACACCGAAGGGGCCGTCGTGGTCATGGTGCTGTGATTTCCACTGGCCCTGGAATAATGCCCAGTGTTCAGAGGCCACATACCCTGAACCCAAAAAATTCAGAGAAAATAGTTGACTGGCTTACACAGGACACCCAATCTTCAGCATCTTCTGCTAAGAACCTTGACGTACCATCCTCCTCTAGCTCAGCTTTGGTCACCTTCTCTCAAGTTACCACTCTCCTGCCCGCCGCCACCACCACCACTACCACCACAGCCACCACAGCCGCTTCACTTGATCCCTCAGAGGAGTTATTTAAACATCAGTTGGATGAAATTAGTGATGGCAACCATTTTTGCCAGAGGATGTAGATAACAGGGATATGTCTCATATGATGATGATGATGTTGTACTCGCTACTGCTTCCTTTGCTGAGGTGTCAGATATAAGTGAAGTGGTTGATGATGACGATGTGGCCGTGGATGCCACGTGGGTGCCTGCTCGAAGAGAAGAAGAAGAGGGGGAAAGTTCAGAAGGGGAGACAGAGAGAAGGAGGAGACGAGTTGGAAGCAGGGGGAGGTCGTCGCAAGGAGCTAGTGGCACAGTCAGACAGCATGTATCGGCCCCCGGGGTCAGCCAGACAGCACGCCAATCAATGCATGCTGTTGCCACCACCAGAATGCCGTCATTGCAAAGCTCAGCAGTGTGGCATTTTTTTTGTGTGTCTGCCTCTGACAACAGCGATGCCATTTGCAACCTGTGTCAAAAGAAACAGAGTCGTGGGAAATCCAACACCCACCTAGGTACAACTGCTTTGCGAAGGCACATGATCGCACATCACAAACGCCTATAGGATCAACACATGATGACGAGTAGAAGCAGCACACAAGCTCAAAGCCACCATCCTCCTCCTGGTCCAGCATCTTCAGCTACGTCAACCACTGCTGTCCTCCTTGCACCCTCTCAACCACCCGCCACACCGCCTCTCACCTTCAGCAGTTCCATCTCATCTGCCCACAGTCAGGTGTCTGTAAAGGAAATGTTTGAGCATAAGAAGCCAATGTCACAGAGTCACCCCCTTGCCCGGCGTCTGACAGCTGGCTTGACGGAACTCTTAGCCCGCCAGCTTTTACCATACCAGCTGGTGGAGTCTAAGGCCTTCAGAAAATTTGTCGCTATTGGGACACCACAGTGGAAGGTACCCGGATAAATTGTTTTTTTCAAATAAGGCAATCCCAAACCTCTACTCAGTGATTGAAAAGGAAGTCATGGCATCTCTGGCATACAGTGTTGGGGCAAGGGTCCATCTGACCACTGATACCTGGTCTGCAAATCACGGTCATGGCAGGTATATCACTTACACTGCACATTGGGTCAACCTGCTGACGGCTGCCAAGCATGGAATGCGTGGCTCTGCAACGGAGTTGGTGACACCGCCACGACTTGCAGGCAGGCCTACTGCCACCTCCTCTACTCCTCCTACTCCATCCTCTTCCATAACCTCATTGGCTGAGTCCAGATTGGGGACGTCACATAACAGGGATAAAACTGATGAGAATAGTACCACAGAAAATACCACTCATATCGGGTGTGACAGTAAATTGCACGGCGCAGACGCAGTGACCGTGGCGTGGATTCAAACAAAGGGGAGGGAGCCAGCGTTTTTTTAACCATCTCCCCATTCGAAAAATCCATTTAATAAATGGACCCCAGATTGGGGATGTCAAGTAACAGGGATTAAACTGATGAGAATAGTACTACAGAAAATACCACTCATATCGGGTGTGACAGTAAATTGCATGGCGCAGATGCAGTGACCGTGGCGTGGATTCAAACAAAGGGGAGGGAACCGGCATTTTTTTAACCATCTCCCCGTTCGGACCCTTGGTGTTGTACGTGGCTGGGTGGAGGAAGAAACCTTCAGTGACATCAACGGGACATGGCTAGCTTGGTATCCAACGGGAATGGGAAGTTTGCAGTTGGGCAAATGGACTGTTTGCAGTTGTTTGCGGTGCATTAAAAGGGGAGTTTGGTCTGTCAATGTCTGTGAAGCGGGTGTAACCCTTACACTACCTGATATGTATACTACATCATACCTAATCGTATACACACACTGGATGTTTTAAACCACATTGTTCAAAAAAATTTAGGATTAGTAGATGATTTATGCCCTTTATGGATTAAAATCCAACTCTGCGTCAACTATGTAATTTTCCATGGGAGCTTTGCCATGGATCCCCCTCCGGCATGCCACAGTCCAGGTGTTAGTCCCCTTGAAACAACTTTTCCATCACTACTGTGGCTAGAAAGAGTCCCTGTGGGTTTTAAAATTCACCTGCCTATTAAAGTCAATGGAGGCTCGGCCGGTTCGCCCGTTCGCGAACCGAAAATTTTATGTTCGCAACATCTCTAATCTGGATTAGTCAGTGTGTAATTTAAGCTAGAAATACACCCATCATTTTCTAGGGTTTTAAAAACACTTTTTTGCCCAAAAACAGTATTTTCCTGATCTGCAAGTGTTAAATTCAAATTTAATATATACAGCTTTAATATTCTGTTACCCAAAAAAAATAATTTGGGCAATATACAACATCTGGATTAGTCAGTGTGCAATTTAAGGTAGAAATACACCCATCATTTTCTGGGGGTTTTAATACGCACTTTTTTGCCAAAAACCCATTATTTTCCTGATCTGCAAGTGTTAAATTCAAGTTTAATAAATTCAGCTTTCCTATTCTGTTACCAAAAAAACACTTTTTTGGCAATATACAACATCTGGATTAGTCAGTGTGCAATTTAAGCTAGAAATACACCCCTCATTTTCTGGGGTTTTAAAAACACACTTTTTTGCCAAAAAAACACTATTTTCCGGCCTTGCAGCATCAGCACGTGTGAAATTACAGGCTTTTATACTGCCGTCAAATTCAGTTCTTAAACAAACACTCGTTTGAGCAAAAAAAAAATTAGTTGGCAGCCTTTAATTGAGGCCTACACTGGTTCAGGCCATGATAGATACACCCTTTACATACATGGGTTTGATTCAAGCATTTGAAAAACAGCCATTCTGGGTAAAGAAATCTTTAATTCAGGCCTACACTGGTTCAGGCCGTGTGAAATACAACCTTTTTACACTGAGGTTTGATTCAGGCATTTGAAATACAGCCATTTTCGGCAAATAAATCTTTAATTCAGGCCTACAGTGGTTCAGGCCATGTTAGATACTGTCACGGCTGTGTCATGGTCTGGTGTAGTGGACCATAACACTTTTGCCGTGCATGCTTGTTGCTGGTGGCAACATGTTGTTGTTATGCATGTTTTGACAATTCCCCTTGAAGTTGTGTGTCCCTTCACATCCTGGTGTGTTTGGGGTTAAGTTGTGTGCTTGATGGAGCTGGGTGTGGCCTCTGGCTTTTCTTATACTGTGCTGTGAGCCTGAAGGTCAGTTTGTTGTTTGCCTGCATATGTGTAGGAGCGCTGCTTCTTTTGGATGTCTATCTTACCTGTTTGAGGGCATCCTAGTTGGACATCGTTTGTCTCCTTTCCCTTCCTCACTTGTTATGTTGCTTGGTGTGGTTCATGTTGGGGTTTAGTTGTTTATGTCATGTCTGGTGTTCTATGTCAGGTCTGTTTGGTGTTGGGATCTGCATGGATGTTTAATAATTTCCCCAGTCTGTTGTTGAACCATTGGCCTGTATGCAGCGCTGCCTGGAACTTCCATGCATCTTGTGTTCGCACGGAGGTCCGGGTAGATGTTTGGCGCCGTATTTCCATCTCTGCTGCGGCAGGTAAATGTTGGCTGTTGCTAGTGTTCTGTTGTTGCACTGTGTACTTGCCTGCTGTCCAGTTGCTGCATATGGTCTTTTCCCCTCTATTACTAGGCCTGTGGGAAACTCCAATTTATCCGTGTCATGGATGAATCGGCTGTATCTTATTTCCTGACTTCTATATTCCAGGGACCGATAGGGTCATTAGGGCCCAGGTTCGAGAGTATGAGCCCCCCTACCATTGAGGGCGGCTCATACAGTCATGAGGTCAGGGATAGGATTAGGGCGGCTGTAGGAGGTGACCTGCTCCCTATCCCTGTATTCGGGCTTAGTAACAGTTCCCATTATACGGTGAGGGTTTCCCCCACTCCCCACCGTGACAGATACACCCTTTAAATACAGGGGTTTGATTCCGGCATTTGAAATACAGTCATTTTGGGCAAATAAATATTTAATTCAGGCCTACAGTGGTTCAGGCCATGTGAGATACACCCTTTGCATACTGTCTTTCTATTCTACTATTAATTAAACATCCATTTAGGGCAAGATCCTAAATTCGAAAAAATATGAGGAGAGCATCAAATAAGAGACGTGGCACAGGTCGTGATGCTGCTGGTGGAGCTGTTGCGGGGAGAGGACGTGGTCGATCAGCCAGCTACATGCACAAATGAAACCCCTTCCTCAGGTGCGAATAGGGAACAGAACCTGCAGCGGTATTTGGTTGGGCCTAATGCGGCTCTACGAATGGTGAGGCATTTCAAAATTATTTGCCTTTGAAATGCTGTCATTCTGTCTAGTGGAGATGGATAGTTTCAAAGGCCTTATGGCGGTCGCTGTCCCACAGTACGTCGTGCCCAACCGCCACTACTTTTCAAGGCGAGCCAACCCTTCCCTGCACAACCAAGTAGGGGACAAAATCAGGTGTGCACTGCGCAACGCCATCTGTGGCAAGGTGCCCCTGACTATGCATACGTGGACCAGTAAGCATGGTCAGGGCCGTTATATCTCCATAACAGCACACTGGGTAAACGAAGTGGCGGCTGAGGCGGATAGCAGTTTGGCGCGTCTCCTTCCACCACCGAGGATTGCAGAGCGCTTCAGTTTGCCTCCTGTTGCTTCCTCCTCCTACTCTGCTTCCTCATCCTCTACCAGCTCCTCATCCTGTCAACGTAACACCTTCACCACCAACTTCAGCACAGCCAGGAGTAAACGACAGCAGGCAGTTTTAAAACTCATCTGTTTGGGGGACAAACCCCACACTGCACATGAGCTGTGGATGGGCCTTGAACAACAGACCGATTAGTGGTTTGTGCCAGTGAGCCTCAAGCCCTGCTGGTGGTGTGCGATAAGGGACAAAATCTCGTAGCAGCTCTGGGACTAGCCGGTTTGATGCACATCTCTTGCCTGGCGCATGTGCTGAATTTGGTGCAGATATTCCTTAAAAATTACCACGATATGTCAGCGCTACTGCATAAAGTGCGGGCCGTCTGTGCACTCTTTCAGTGTTTTCACCCTGCTGCTGCTCGCCTGTCAGCGCTGCAGCGTAACTTCGGCCTTCCCGCTCACCGCCTCATATGCGACGTGCCCACAAGGTGGAACTCCACCTTGCACATGCTGGCCAGACTGTGCGAGCAGCAGCAGGCGATAGTGGAGTTTCAGCTGCAGCACGCACGGTTGAGTCGCTCGGCAGAACAGCACCACTTCACCAATGACTGGGCCTCCATGCGAGACCTGTGTTCCTTGTTGCGCTGTTTCGAGTACTCCACCAACATGACCAGTGCCGATAATGCCGTTCTCAGCGTTAGTATCCCACTTCTATGGCTCCTTGAAGAAACGCTCCTGGTGATGATGGAAGAGGATGTGGCACAGGAGGAGGAGTAGGAGGAAGAGGGATAATTTCATAGGGTTTCCAGCCAGTTATTCCCAAGTGGCTCCAAAGGTGGGTTCCTGCACCCACAAACCCAAGTTACACAATTGTCCAGCCAGGGCACAGTTCTGGAGGATGACTAGGTGGAGAATGAGGAGGAGATGATGGAGGAGGAGGAACCATGTTCACAGCAGGGTGGCACCCAGACCAGCTAATGGCCATCACTGGTGCATGGCTGGGGTAATACAGAGGACAGAGATGATACACCTCCCACAGAGGACAGCTTTTCGTTGCCTCTGGGCAGCATGGCACACATGAGCGATTACATGCTGCAGTGTCTCCACAACAATTGCCGAATTGCCCACATTCTAATTTGTGCTGATTACTGGGTGGCCATGCTGCTGGATCCCCCTTACAAGGACAACGCACCATCCTTAATTCCGTCACTTGAGCATGATTGCAAGATGTGCGAGTACAAGCGTTCCCTCCTAACATCGAGGGCACAGTGGAAGCACAAGGCAAAGGCAGAGGACGGTGAGGAGGTCGCCAATGCAGCTGGGGTACCGCCAGCACCTCAGAAGGCAGGGTTAGCATGGCCAAAATGTGGAAAAGCTTTGTCAGCTCACCACAACAACCAGCACCACCAGCTGATATGGAATGTCTTAGCAGGAGGCAACATTTCACCAACATGGTGGAGCAGTATGTGTGCACATTCCTACATGTACTGAATGACGGGTCTGCCCCCTTCAACTTCAGGGTCTCCAAATTGGGCACATGGCCTGAGCTTGCCCTTTACGCCTTGGAGGAGATGGCCTTCCCTGCAGCCAGTGTATTATCTGAACGTGTGTTTAGCATGGCAGGAGGCGTCATCACAGACAAGCACAGCCGCCTGTCCACAGCCAATGTGGACAAGCTCACGTTCATTAAAATGAACCAGGCATGGATCACTCAGGACTTGTCCGTACCTTGTGCAGAATAGACATATATACTGGTGCTAACCAGTCATTGTTATACTGCTCATTCTTGTATCTTGGATATTTCACACTCTTTTAGATTGTACCCTAATTTAAAAAATTAACCTGTGTTGGCTACCTCGTCTTCCTCCACCGCTGCTTCCACATACACCGCTACGTCCACCGCCTCCTCAAACTCCTACTCTATATGGAACTCCACCTCATAAATCAATTTTATTTTATTTTATATCATTTCACTATATCATTTCACTACTTTGTCAGTTACATTTTCGGGTGAAAATTCACCAATTTCTGGGTGGATAGTACCACTGCTATACCTAGTAGAGTAAAAAAACAAAACAAAAAAACAAAGGGCAGTTATATATTCTGGTAAAATTCACCAATTTGTGGATGTGATGTACCACTGCTATACCTAGTAGACAGGTTTAAAAATAAATAAATTGTCAGTTACATTTTTGGGTGAAATTTACCAATTTATGGGTGTAATATACCCCTATTCTACCTAGTTGACAGCTTAATACATTTCAATAATTTTTCTGTTACATTCTTGTGTTGACATTATACAATTTTAGACATGAATAAACACCTGCTATGCATAGGTGACAGGAAATAAAATTTAATACATTATTCAGTAATTAATGCTTCCTACATTCTTTTATTCATTGCTTAAACTTTGAAAAGTTGTCACACTTTTATGCTTTAATAATTTCTCCCATATTTCAACTCTATGATTTCAATTTTGAAAAAATAAATAATCCTCCCTTGGATGTGGTCTCTCTTTCTCACGCTCCCTCTCTGGCCTGCAACCCTGATTCCCCGCCATCCGTGATCACCATGGTAGGCGCATAAAAAAACATTGAAAGTTGATAGAGCAGATATCAAATTGGATCGTAAACATCACGGGGATGTGCAACATGGTGGGGCAGTAAGTGTGCACACGCCTACACGAACTGACTGACAGGGGTCAGCCCCTGCAACTTCTGGGTCTCCAAATTGGGCACATGGCCTGAGCTTGCCCTTTACGCCTTGGAGGTGCTGGCCTGCCCTGCAGCCATTGTATTGTCTAAACGTGTGTATAGCAGATTATCACAGATTATATTTCCCAATGTTTTTGGGTGTACCTCCTACTGCATTTGGACCTCGTCCTCCTAGATCACGTTTATAATTTTTCTTAACCTATTTTATGTTATTTAAAGTCATTTCCCTATCCACATTTGTTTGCAGATCACTTGCCATGCTCTTAACCACATTTTAAAGCCATTTGCAGCCCTTTAGCCCTTTCCATGACATTTTTACAGCCATTTTAGTGCTCAAAAGTTTGGGTCCCTATTGACTTCAATGGAGTTGAGGTTGGGGCTTGGGGTCAAGTTCGGGTCCCAAACACAAACCTTTTTCTCAAGTTTGGCCGAACCTGTCGAACCTGAACATCCAGGTGTCTGCTCAACTCTACACTTCAATCTTTAATTTTGTAGTAGCCTATTTCAGTCCAACAAGAAAAAATATATTCTCAGTTCACTTCTGCAATTATTTTTGTTCAAAGCGTATAGTGGTGTATTTCAGTAAAAAAATATATACGCATTGCACTGTTGCAGTTATTTCCATCACTACTGTGGCTAGAAAGAGTCCCTGTGGGTTTTAAAATTCACCTGCCTATTGAAGTCAATGGCGGTTCGCCCGTCCGCGAACATTTGTAGAAATTCGCGTTCGCCGTTCACGAACGGAAAATTTTATGTTCGCAACATCTCTAATCTGGATTAGTCAGATTAGTTTGGGTCCCCATTGGCTCAAAAGTTCGGGTCCCCATTGACTTCAATGGAGTTGGGGTTGGGGGTTGGGGTCAAGTTCGGGTCCCGAACTCAAACTTTTTTCTCAAGTTTGGCCGAACCCGTCGAACCTGAACATCCACTGCACTGTTGCAGTTATTTCTGGGGAAAGCGTATAGGGGCATATTTCAATACTACAAAAAAAGTATATACGCACTTCACTCTCTGTTTTTCCTGGTCAAAGCGTACAGGGTCGTATTTCAGTCCAACAAGAATATTATATTCTCAGTTCACTTATGCGGTTATTTCTGTTGAAAGCGTATAGTGGACTATTTGAGAACAGCAACAAAAATATTCCAAGTTTACTTCTGAAGTTATTTCTGTCGAATGCGTATAGGGGCGTATTATAGTAAAAAAAAAAATATATATACACACCGCTGCATTTATTTCTGGTGAAAGCATATATGGGCGTATTTCAGTACTACAAGAAAAACTTATACCGTATTTTTTTGCCCTTTTAGATGCACCGGCCCATAAGACGCACCTACCTGTAAGTTTTAGAGGAGAACAATAAGAAAAAAAAATTCCATTACACCTCAGGTGAGACCAGCAATCAGACCTCAGCTTACAGCCCCAATAAGACCCCCAATGTCAATCATATCTCAGATCAAACCCCCAATGCCTCAGATCAACCTCCCAACCTTCAACCATCAACAAACCGGATTCCCAAAAAGTTGGGACACTAAACAAATTGCGAATAAAAACTGAATGCAGTGATGTGGAGATGGCAAATGTCAATATTTTATTTGTAATAGAACGTAGATGACAGCTCAAACGTTTAATCCCAGTAAATGAATAATTTTAAAGGAAAAATACGTTGATTCAAATTTTCACGGTGTCAACAAATCCCCAAAAAGTTGGGACAAGTAACAATAAGAGGCTGGAAAAAGTAAATTTGAGCATAACGAAGAGCTGGAAGACCAATTAACACTAATTAGGTCAATTGACAACATGATTGGGTATAAAAAGAGCTTCTCAGAGTGGCAGTGTCTCTCAGAAGCCAAGATGGGTAGAGGATCCCCAATTCCCACAATGTTGCGCAGAAAGATAGTGGAGCAATATCAGAAAGGTGCTACCCAGCGAAAAAATTGCAAAGACTTTGCATCTATCATCATCAACTGTGCATAACATCTTCCGAAAATTCAGAGAATCTGGAACAATCTCTGTGCATAAGGGTCAAGGCCGTAAAACCATACTGGATGCCCGTGATCTCCGGGCCCTTGAACGACACTGCACCACAAACAGGAATGCTACTGTAAAGGAAATCACAGAATGGGCTCGGGAATACTACCAGAAACCACTGTCAGTGAACACAATCCACTGTGCCATCCGCCGTTGCCAGCTGAAACTCTACAGTGCAAAGAAGAAGCCATTTCTAAGCAAGATCCACAAGCTCAGGCATTTTCACTGGGCCAGGGATCATTTAAAATGGAGTGTGGCAAAATGGAAGACTGTTCTGCGGTCAGACGAGTCATGATTCGAAGTTCTTTTTGGAAATCTGGGACGCCATGTCATCTGGACCAAAGAGGACAAGGACAACCCAAGTTGTTATCAACGCTCAGTTCAGAAGCCTGCATCTTTGATGGTATGGGGTTGCATGAGTGCGTGTGGCATGGGCAGCTTGCATGTCTGGAAAGGCACCATCAATGCAGAAAAATATATTCAGGTTCTCGAACAACATATGTTCCCATCCAGACGTCATCTCTTTCAGGGAAGACCCTGCATTTTTCAACAAGATAATGCCAGACCACATTCTGCATCAATCACAACATCATGGCTGCGTAGGAGAAGGATCCGGGTACTGAAATGGCCAGTCTGCAGTCCAGATCTTTCACCTATAGAGAACATTTGGCGCATCAAAAGAGGAAGGTGCAACAAAGAAGACCCAAGACGATTGAACAGTTAGACGCCTGTATTAGACAAGAATGGGAGAGCATTCCTATTTCTAAACTTGAGAAACTGGTCTCCTCGGTCCCCAGACGTCTGTGTGTTGTAAGAAGAAGGGGTGATGCCACACAGTGGTGAAAATGGCCTTGTCCCAACTTTTTGGGATTTGTTGACACCATGAAATTCTGATTCAACATATTTTTCCCTTAAAATGGTACATTTTCTCAGTTTAAACTTTTGTTCCGTGATTTATGTTCTAATTCTGAATAAAATATTAGAAGTTGGCACCTCCACATCATTGCATTCAGTTTTTATTCACAATTTGTATAGTGTCCCAACTTTTTTGGAATCCGGTTTGTATCAGCCCCCATATGTCAGCCATCTAATAGCCCCATATTTCAGCCGTCAGCCCCCATATGTCAGACAGCAGCCCCTATATATTCAGCCATCAGCCCCATATATTCAGCCATCATCAGCCCCAAATATTTAGCCATCATCCCCAATATGTCAGCCAGCAGCCCCCATATGTCAGCCAGCAGCCCTATATTTTATCCATTATCCCCATATATCAACCCCCACATGTCATCCATCAGCCCCCAGTGCAAATGAAATTAAAAAAAAAAACTCACTTACCTCTCCTACTCCTGGGCACCACCTCTCCTCACCTTTTCAATCCTCTTCTTCCTGCTGTTGGCTGTGTATCATGGCACACAGTGTGAGGTCAAAGAGTGCCCTCATGCTGTGCGCAGCCCTGATAGCCGAGCCGAGGACCAGGAAGCGGTGAGTACAGAGCCTTATACAGTGCCACACCAGCAACTTGGCCAGGTCACGCCACTTCCGCCTCCACATTGTCAGGCCGTTGGTCCTGTGACAATGTCCGCCTCTGCCTCCTCATCCTCCACCATGATCTCAGAGTCCACTGCAGGGACAACTCACAGTGCCCCTCCAGCATACCACATGTGCAAGGCACGGCGGTGTCACACTGTTCTGCACCTTGTTTCGAAGGGGGAACTGAGTCACATAGAGGAGGAACTGCTCAGTGTCCTTTGTCAAGAAATCGAATCCTGACTTTCTTCCCGACAACTCAAAATCGGAACCATGGTGACCGACAAAGGAAAGAACATTGTGTAGGCGCTGCGTCGAGGCACACGCTGCATGGCACACGTTTTCAATCTGGTTGTGAAGTGGTTCCTGAAGTCTTCCACCAATCTGCAAGACATCCTAAAAATGGCCAGGAAACTTTGCATGCACTTCAGCCACTTGTACACCGCAATGCACTCCCTCCGGCATCCCCGAACATGTGACGTTTCCACCCATTGGAATTCCACCCTCCATATGTTGGACCGACTGTACAAACAGAGAAAGGCTATCAATGATTTCTTGATGATGCAAGCGGATAGGAGTACTCCACTGTGTAACTTCGATGTCAGCCAGTGGCAGCTCATGCGTGACACCTGCCGTTTGCTCAGGCCCTTTGAGGAGGCCACTTTTTTTTGTCAGTCACTATAACTACAGACTGAACAACGTAATTCCACTGCTTCATGTCCTGGAAAAGATGCGAGTATTATTGGGCAGACTAGATGGGCCAAATGGTTCTCATCTGCCAACACATTCTATGTTTCCATGATAAATCTGGCTGGTCAAGGGACTGGAGGCGTGGCACCTAGATCTCACGGCCATGTAAACCTTGTGGGGACTGAACTGGAGGAGGAGGGGGAGGAGGACTTTGGAGCACAGGCAATGTGTAGCCAAATGGGTGGTTTTTCTACTCAGGTGACAGGAGAGGAGTAGCAGGAGCAGCCAGAGGAACTCCAGGGGGATGAGGAAGACGAGACAGAGGACCCAGACACACTGTGGCAGTATGCAATACAGATGGAGGCAGGGAGTCCCTCCGAATCACTCGCGCAAATTTCCCAATGCATGCTTACTTGCTTGCGTAGTGACAGTCGAATTGTCACCATACGGTAGAGGGATGACTTCTGGCTCTCCACCTTGTTGGACCCTCGCTACTGGTCCAGAATGGGGCCTTTTTTGCACCCACTGAGAGGGAGTATTAACTGAACTACTACAGAGACATCCTATGTAGTCAGTTGGCCGCTGCCTATCTGCGCCATCGTCCATCCTCTGGCAGGTCTGACTGGGGGGGGCCTCTGTACTCACGTTCCATCACTGCCATGGCTGCTTTAGAGGGGTGGGGTGGCAGGAGCAGTACCAGTTCCATCAGCAGCAGCCTGAGTCTACAGTCGCTAATGAGTAGCTTTTGTCACCCACATAGTGAACAAACTACTCACCAGCATCAGGCAGACCTGGAGCTGGACCTGAACCAGCAGGTGGTGGCATACTTGGACAGCACTCTGCCAACCCACATTGAAGATCCGCTGGACTACTGGGCAGCTACACTGGATTTGTGGCCGCAACTAGCAGAGTTTGCCCTGGAAAAGTTGTCCTGCCCGGCCAGTAATGTGGCATCAGAGCGGGTGTTTAGTGTGGCGGGGGCCATAGTTACCCCAAGGAGAATTCGCCTGTCCACCCAAACTGTGGAGAGACTGACCTTTGTCAATATGAATCAGGCGTGGATCAGCTAGGATTTCCAACCACCAATTCCTGATGCATTAGACTAGATAATCCATGCTGCCACACCATCACTTTGATAAGAGACTGGTTTATTCTGACTACCTGCCTCAGCTACTACTCTGATGCTGCACATCTGATGCCAAGTGCTCCTTCTTTCACCCACCTTCATTAGCGGCTACTGGTATTGCCACCTATCACCCCACTTTGTTATCAGGTAACTTTGTGGTCTCCTGATGCTGCCATATTCACACTATGTCACTTTTCCACTCTGTGGTATCCTCCTTTTGCTGCCATATCCACACTATGTCACCTTTCCACTCTGTGGTCTCCTGAAGCTGCTGCTGCTGCTGCCACCATCTCCACACTATGTCACCTTGCCACTCTGTGGTATCCTCCTGCTGCTGCCATATCCACACTATGTCCCCTTGCCACTCTGTGGTATCCTGCTGCTGCTGCCATCTCCATACTATGTCACCTTGCCACTCTGCGGTATACTCTTGCTGCTGCTGCCATATCTACACTATGTCACCTTGTCACTCTGTGTTCTCCTGATGCTGCTGCTACTGCCATCTCCACACTATGTCCCCTTGCCACTCTGTGTTACCTTGCCACTCTGTGGTATTCTCCTGCAGCTGCTACTGCCATCTCCACACTATGTCCCCTTGCCACTCTGTGTTACCTTGCCACTCTGTGGTATTCTCCTGCAGCTGCTGCTGCCATATCCACACTATGTCACCTTGCCACTCTGTGTTCTCCTGATGCTACTGCCATCTCTACACTATGTCCCCTTGCCACTCTGTGTTACCTTGCCACTCTGTGGTATCCTCCTGGTGCTGCTGCTGTCACCACCTCAAGACTCTGTCATTATGCCTCTCTGTGGCCTCCTTCTGATGCTGCTGTTGCTGCCACCTCCACACTCTGTCTTTGGGCCACTCTGTGGTCTCCTCATGCTGCTTCCAGCTCATCAATATGTCATAGGTCCACTCTGTGGACTTCTCATGCTGTTCCCACCCTCCCCACTTCATGACTGGGCCATTATTTTGCCTTTTGGCCTGGCTGACAACATCATTTGACACTTCTTCTGATCTGTCAGAAGGTAGGAAAAATGAGACGCACAACAGATCCTGTCTGTGTAGCAGCAGTAAGGCCTGTCTGATCCTATCAGAATTGTCTTATGATTTGGAAGCTAAAAGCAGGATGGGTACAAAACACAGAAGACATGCAAATATTCCATTCATGTGTCATCTCTGCTTTAGATCCACTCCTGTTTTGTTTTTTTGGCATTAGCAATACTGATTGATTACTGCCGAGTGAAGGCGTATGCTCCCCAGACAGGATCTGTTTTTTGTGGGTTATTGTTCTGACGGATCAGAGGAAGGGCAAATTAATCAGTGATGTCATCACAAAGTTATTGCTGACACCCTCTCCACTATGTCTGGGGGGCTCTACTTGTATACTCGTTTAATGGAACAGGTTCTGTAGAGATATATGTGGATTCAGCTGGTGTATAAAGAGTGTGCTTCTTTTTTATGCTAACATCGACCTGTAAGGCTGAGTTTATGCTTGAGTTATTTTGCCAGTTTTGGCCCTGTGACTGCCCTAATAAGTGAAGTGTGGAGTGAGTGTGGACTCACAGTATTATTTCTCTATCAAAGCAGACTCCCTATGCAAGTTGCTACAAAGCACAGTGCTATACACCACTATAAAGGCTCTCTGCAGCCCGGAAATAGCCTTTTTTTTTTTTAAACTAAATTTGCTGCAAATATATTCGGATCAAACCAAATTTTTCCCCAAAAATTCTGCGAACAGGCGAATCAAATTTTAAAAAATTCACTTATCTCTATATATGAACATGGGCCGACCGGATGCCTTTAGTAACTTACAGTTATTGGCCTACTCTTTCATTTCCCTCATAATGCGTTTGGTTCGTGCAGAATCGTCCTCTTTGTAGTGAATGTGTAGTTTAACTGCACTTACATTTTTGTGTTGTGTGAGACACAAAATTTTAATCGTGGGCTGTTTTTCTATCCCGCACAGCGAACGGTGTAGAAGAGGTACAGCCAAGGTTCCTCTGCAAGCACAATGATGTACATTTTAGCCGTGAAATCACTTTGAAGAAACAAGAGAAGGACAAGTTCTGGTTCTTTGCACACTCCCCAAAAACTCCTTAGACCCTAAGGTGTTTTATAGGGAGTTCACCGAGAACTGGGTCTCGCTATTGTCTTGTTTCTTCAGATTATTTCATATCATCCTTCATTATTTTCATTTAGTAACTTAGCATTAAAGGAATAATTAACAGAGGATCTTTGATTGCTGAACTGTTGAAATATTAGGCTGAGGTTAGCCAGATTTTATACAAAGTGAGAAGGCAAATTATGCAAAGTACGGTACCCACACTTTTATCTTACCAAAGTACTATTACACTCATTAAGAGGCAGTTAACAAAATAAATAGCATTAGGGCATTGCAGTGAAAAAAACATAACTGATCTGCCATCTATTTTCTTTCTCTTTTGTTCTTTCTACTTTTTTGGGTATATGACACAGACAAACAGATTAAAAGATAGATAGATAGACAAAGAGAGAGAGCTGAGGAAAAGACCAATAACAAAGCTCATCTTTTAAGTGATCAGCGCTTCCTGCTGTGAGTCCCCATGTTCGCACCAGTACTGGTCCCCATGTGCTTAATTAATTTAGCAATCCATAATACAATGTGCACATATTTGTTTGTTTGGATTTGATTTCCACAAGAGATTGGGAATAAAGTGCAGCCAGGAGGATAACATATGGAGATAGACTATGAGAAGGATAACTCTGTGGGCCAAGCCTATTAGATGATGCTGTTTACAAATATTGTTCATGAGCTTGTAAAGCTATTAAATGAAATGGTCTGCAATAACTTGTGTATAACAGCCCTTGTAAATCACCATGGCAGCTGCAGCAGATGATGATGGTGCTTGTAATACCAGCAGAGTTCTCTCTGCCTGGCTCATGAAATCTACTATTATAGCTGTGATGTTATTGTAGGTCTGGCAGTGTAAGATTGGCAGGGGCACTAAATCCTGTATTGTAGCTCACAATCTCAGCATTTGTGCCTGGGACATCTGAATAATAATGAGAACATAGGAGGATCTGATTTTATGCGGCAGAAGAATATTGTCCATGTTGCTAATTGACAACTTACTCATACATAAAATAACTAAATTGCTAATTAGAATATTGGACATTTTAGTGTATTATTTAGATGATATTGCTTACTATACTTCATTTTTTCCAGTATTATCACTCTCTGTTGTACATTAAGGGCTGAAAATATTTAGACTCAAATTGAGAGCTTAAAGTGTCCTTAAAAAAAAAAAAAAAAAAGAGGGTAGGCTCACATTGAGTTTTTGAAGGAGGTTTTGAGGCATTTTTTCTTGCAAGTTTTTTTCAGGCAAAAGAAGAAGTAGATCTGAAAGTAAGGACGACCACATGACACGCTAAAACACCCCACCCCCAACTACTTCCTTAAAGGGGTTGTCCGGGTTCAGATCTGAACCCGGACATACCCATATTTTCACCCAGGCAGCCCCAATGCGCTCCCTTACCCTGCTCTGGATCATGCAGGGCAAGGGCTTTTTTATTTACAATAATACACTGCTGGGCAGAAGCTTCTGCTCAGCAGTGTATCTGGTGACATCACCGGCACTGATGGGCCAGATTTAGCGCTTCCCTAGCCTGTAAAATGGCTAGGGCAGCGCTAAAGCTCGCCCATCATTGCCAGTGACATCACTGGGCTCACTGCTGGGCGGAAACCTCTGCCTGGCAGCCCTAAGGAGAGCCCGGTTTGTCACCGGAACTCCTGAAAATGCCTTTGCACTGCACGATTCATTTCATGCTCTGATGCTCTTAGGGTGAAATTCTGGGTATATCAGCCCTGAATCTGGACAACCCCTTCAATGATCCGACAGAGTGATCATACAGCGCTCTGCTAGATCGATGAGAGAGGTGTGCATCTGCACGTTTCACTCTCTCCCTGCCTGACATCGATTTGTATTATCAGTTCAGGCAGGACACTGCGCGATCTCGAAGAAGAACACAGACATTTCATGCTGAAAGGTCCTAAATAGTGTTGATGGAGCACCAAAGTGCTCGGGTGCTCGAGTAGAACACCTCAGGATGCACGGGTGCTCTACAGAGCACCCGAGCATAATGGAAGTCAATAGGAGAACCCGAGCTTTAAACCAGGCACCCCCTGCTCTGAAGAGGGGAGGGTGTCTGGTTCACATGAAAAGGTCAGAAATTGATGGAAACACCCCTGAAATGGTTCGGGAACACTATGGGGAGGATGTCTGGATGCATCTTGGACTCCCAGGTCGCTGCTGGGAACAATGTTGCCTGAGTAGTATGCCACTTTTACAGACTGACAATAATATGCACAAAATCGAAGAAAAAAATTGTTAGGAAACATTCTTTCCTGTGTATTTACTTGTATGTAAAATGCAAGTGCTTCCAAAAATTACAAGGAAGAGGCACTCCGATACAACCTTTATATCACATAAAAGAGGGGCCTCATTCACATTGTGGTACAATTATTCAGGTAGTGGGAATAGACACTCATAAAGCCTATGCACTAAGTGAAAGGGCTGCCGAAAATTACAAGGACACTCCAATACACCCTTTATTACACATCATACACACCCTTAACACAAATTATGATTGGCCTGCTGGTGACCCTCAAAAACATTAGGAGCAAGGGTCTGCTGGTGACCCTCTAAAACATTAGGGGGCCCGGGGAGAGGGTCTGCTGCTAAGCTGACCATCTAAAACATTTTGGGTGAGGGCCTGCTGCCGAGCTAACCATCTAAAATATTATAGGTGAGGGCCTGCTGCCGTGCTGACCGTCTAAAACAGTAGTCCCCAACCGCTGGGCCGCGGCCCAGGACTGGGCCCTGGAAGATTGTTTGCCGGGCTGCGGCAATCAGGGCTGTCTTTAATGCTGTCTTGGGGGCTGATGGCTGGCTGACATGGGGGGGCTGATGGCTGGCTGACATGGGGGGGCTGATGGCTGGCTGACATGGGGGGGGCTGATGGCTGGCTCAAGGTTGGGGGGTTGATATGAGGCATTGGGGTCTGATCTGAGGTCTGATTAACATTGGGTGTCTGATTG
This sequence comes from Bufo gargarizans, assembly GCF_014858855.1. Lineage (NCBI taxonomy): Eukaryota > Metazoa > Chordata > Amphibia > Anura > Bufonidae > Bufo > Bufo gargarizans. Next base: position 126,124,366 of record NC_058088.1, on the reverse strand, counting down.
CTGGTTTGACATGAGGTGTAATGAAAATTATTTTTTTACTATTGTTCTCCTCTAAAACCTAGCTGCGTCTTATTGGCCAGTGCGTCTTATAGGGTAAAAAATACGGTACAGTGCAGCAGAGAGCAGTGCAGCAGAGACCCTAGTCAGTTTATATAGTCGTTATATAGTGTTATATATTTTAATATGCACCTTGTGTTTTGTTATGCGAGTGAAGACAAAGTCGTACAGTCCAGCTAAAGGGGCTGGACTTAGATGACAATTATGCCTTTTTATGCCTCATGTAGTATTGTCGCCTCTGGATCCATGGTGTTTGCACGTCTCAGGTTGGGCCACTTTAATATTATTCCAGAGGCAATAGATGTCGTTTTGCAACTTGAAAAAGGCATTGACCACTGCCCCTTGCACTAGCACTAGTTAGAATTCTCACCCAAGGCCATGGAGGCAGGCAGAAACTGTTGAGGTGTCATGAGACTCCCATCTATTGGAGAAGCTTTATGTTGTGTTACAGTGAAACAGTAGCATATTAAGCCAAAGACCCACTATGTACCCTTTTATGCCTCATGTAGTATTGTCGCCTCTGGATCCATGGTGTTGTTTGCACGTCTCAGGTTGGGCCACTTTAATATTATTCCAGAGGCAATAGATGCCTTTTTGCAACTTAAAATAGGCATTGACCACTGCCCCTTGCACTAGCACTAGTTAGAATTCTCACCCAAGGCCATGGAGGCAGGCAGAAACTGTTGAGGTGTCATGAGACTCCCCTCTATTGGAGAAGCTACTGCTGAATCTATTAAAAAGACCGAAGCTATAGTGTTTGGCAACCTTCTGGTGCTGCAAGTGCCCCACACAGTGTTTGAAATTTTGCAGCAAGCCCAAACTAGACACCTATCCATGGCTAGACTCACCAAATATAAGGTTTTAACTCTCCCTCCCAGTCTATTATTTTTTTTTTTTCAATTTATTTATTCAATTATTTTACAAGATCAATTAAAAAAATTAATTTTACATGTTCAGAGCTTATCACCCATACCTTCCCCTCCCTTGATGGTCATCTCGGTGGGCGCCGCCAATGATTGCCCCAGTCCCCCCCACTCCCCAGCTCTGCCCCCCTCCCCGGGCAACCGCAACGCTCATATAGTGCCTGCTGTATATGCCTCGTATCTCTCAATCCTTACCAGAAGGTTTTTCCATTCCCTAACGCTATGTGCTCTATTTGCTCCCCACTCTCTTGCGATACTGACTTTTGCCACCATTAGGCCTCTTATCCATACACTTTTTTTTTTCTTTTTCCGTGATTGATGGCAGAGAGTACACCAGGACGGCTACTTCCGGTTTGTATGGAAGGGATATTGATGACTCTGCACTTAAGAAGTCAAAGACCTCTCGCCAGTAAATTTGCATACTTGGCAGGTCCATATCATATGAATATAGTCGGCGGGCTCCTCACGACATTTCCAACATTTTGGTTCTCGTTCTTTATAGATCTTACTAAGCAACGTTGGAGTCAGGTATATTCTATGAATAATATTAAATAGATGATCGTGAAGTTACTAGATATCATTGTCATTTTTATATATGCTACCCCATTCTATTGTGTTTACTCCTATGTCCTTTGCCCATTTTTCCTCGCTATTAAACTTTAGTGTTTTCCCCAGTCCCTTCCTTATTATCCTATACACCTGAAATGGTCACCCTTGTTGTGTATTTATGACAAAAATCTATAAATTCATGATATATTGTAATAAAATATTCCCCTGTTTTGTGTAGCTTCAAATACGTGTTTTAATTGGTGATAACGATATTGAGTTATTAAATCTATATTTATTCAAGGACATAGTTCTTTTAGTGCTCTAATTGTTTCATTTTTTTTATTAACTGTGAAACATAAATAATACCATACTTTACCCATTATTTAAAGTCAGTGATTAACTGAAACTCCACTATATTGCTATTACACCACAAAGGTGAAAGGTTTACCATGTTTAACCACTTCAACCCCGCTAGCTGAAACCCCCTTAATGACCAGGCCACTTTTTACACTTCTGCACTACACTACTTTCACCGTTTATCGCTCGGTCATGCAACTTACCACCCAAATGAATTTTACCTCCTTTTCTTCTCACTAATAGAGCTTTCATTTGGTGGTATTTCATTGCTGGTGACATTTTTACTTTTTTTGTTATTAATCGAAATGTAACGATTTTTTGGCAAAAAAATGACATTTTTTACTTTCAGCTGTAAAATTTTGCCAAAAAACGACATCCATATATAAATTTTTCGCTAAATTTATTGTTCTACATTAGAGTTGAGCGAACACCTGGATGTTCGGGTTCGAGAAGTTCGGCCGAACATCCCGGAAATGTTCGGGTTCGGGATCCGAACCCGATCCGAACTTCGTCCCGAACCCGAACCCCATTGAAGTCAATGGGGACCCGAACTTTTCGGCACTAAAAAGGCTGTAAAACAGCCCAGGAAAGAGCTAGAGGGCTGCAAAAGGCAGCAACATGTAGGTAAATCCCCTGCAAACAAATGTGGATAGGGAAATGAATTAAAATAAAAATTAAATAAATAAAAATTAACCAAAATCAATTGGAGAGAGGTTCCATAGCAGAGAATCTGGCTTCCCGTCACCCACCACTGGAACAGTCCATTCTCAGATATTTAGGCCCCGGCACCCAGGCAGAGGAGAGAGGTCCCGTAACAGAGAATCTGTCTTCATGTCAGCAGAGAATTAGTCTGCATGTCATAGCAGAGAATGAGGCTTCACGTCAGCCACCACTGCAACAGTCCATTGGCATATATTTAGGCCCAGCACCCAGGCAGAGGAGGGAGGTCCCGTAACAGAGAATCTGTCTTCATGTCAGCAGAGAATTAGTCTGCATGTCATAGCAGAGAATGAGGCTTCACGTCAGCCACCACTGCAACAGTCCATTGGCATATATTTAGGCCCAGCACACACACAGGCAGAGGAGAGAGGTCCCGTAACAGAGAATCTGGCTTCATGTCAGCAGAGAATCAGTCTGCATGTCATAGCAGAGAATGAGGCTTCACGTCAGCCACCACTGCAACAGTCCATTGGCATATATTTAGGCCCAGCACACACACAGGCAGAGGAGAGAGGTCCCGTAACAGAGAATCTGGCTTCATGTCAGCAGAGAATCAGTCTGCATGTCATAGCAGAGAATGAGGCTTCACGTCAGCCACCACTGCAACAGTCCATTGGCATATATTTAGGCCCAGCACCCAGGCAGAGGAGGGAGGTCCCGTAACAGAGAATCTGTCTTCATGTCAGCAGAGAATTAGTCTGCATGTCATAGCAGAGAATGAGGCTTCACGTCAGCCACCACTGCAACAGTCCATTGGCATATATTTAGGCCCAGCACACACACAGGCAGAGGAGAGAGGTCCCGTAACAGAGAATCTGGCTTCATGTCAGCAGAGAATCAGTCTGCATGTCATAGCAGAGAATGAGGCTTCACGTCAGCCACCACTGCAACAGTCCATTGGCATATATTTAGGCCTAGCACACAGGCAGAGCAGAGAGGTCCCGTAACAGACAATCTGGCTTCATGTCAGCAGAGAATCAGTCTGCATGTCATAGCAGAGAATGAGGCTTCACGTCACCCACCACTGCAACAGTCCATTGGCATATATTTAGGCCTAGCACACAGGCAGAGCAGAGAGGTCCCGTAACAGACAATCTGGCTTCATGACAGCAGAGAATTAGTCTGCATGTCATAGCAGAGAATGAGGCTTCACGTCAGCCACCACTGCAACAGTCCATTGGCATATATTTAGGCCCAGCACCCAGGCAGAGGAGAGAGGTCCCGTAACAGAGAATCTGGCTTCATGTCAGCAGAGAATCAGTCTTCATATCATAGCAGAGAATCAGGCTTCACGTCACCCACCACTGTAAGAGTCAATTTTCATAAATTTAGGCCCAGAACCCAGGCAGAGGAGAAAGGTCCCGTAACAGACAATCTGGCTTCATGTCAGCAGAGAATCAGTCTTCATATCATAGCAGAGAATCAGGCTTCACGTCACCCACCACTGCAACAGTCAATTTTCATAAATTTAGGCCCAGAACCCAGGCAGAGGAGAAAGGTCCCGTAACAGACAATCTGGCTTCATGTCAGCAGAGAATCAGTCTTCATATCATAGCAGAGAATCAGGCTTCACGTCACCCACCACTGCAACAGTCAATTGTCATAAATTTAGGCCCAGCACCCAGGCAGAGGAGAGAGCTCCCGTAACAGAGGATCTGGCTTCATGTCAGCAGAGAATCAGTCTGCATGTCATAGCAGAGAATGAGGCTTCACGTCACCCACCACTGCAACAGTCCATTGGCATATATTTAGGCCTAGCACACAGGCAGAGGAGAGGTTCATTCAACTTTGGGTAGCCTCGCAATATAATGGTAAAATGAAAATAAAAATAGGATTGAATGAGGAAGTGCCCTGGAGTCCAATAATATATGGTTATGGGGAGGTAGTTAATGTCTAATCTGGACAAGGGACGGACAGGTCCTGTGGGATCCATGCCTGGTTCATTTTTATGAACGTCAGCTTGTCCACATTGGCTGTAGACAGGCGGCTGCGTTTGTCTGTAATGACGCCCCCTGCCGTGCTGAATACACGTTCAGACAAAACGCTGGCTGCCGGGCAGGCCAGCACCTCCAAGGCATAAAAGGCTAGCTCTGGCCACGTGGACAATTTAGAGACCCAGAAGTTGAATGGGGCCGAACCATCAGTCAGTACGTGGAGGGGTGTGCACACGTACTGTTCCACCATGTTAGTGAAATGTTGCCTCCTGCTAACACGTTGCGTATCAGGTGGTGGTGCAGTTAGCTGTGGCGTGTTGACAAAAGTTTTCCACATCTCTGCCATGCTAACCCTGCCCTCAGAGGAGCTGGCCGTGACACAGCTGCCTTGGCGACCTCTTGCTCCTCCTCTGCCTTGGCCTTGGGCTTCCACTTGTTCCCCTGTGACATTTGGGAATGCTCTCAGTAGCGCGTCTACCAACGTGCGCTTGTACTCGCGCATCTTCCTATCACGCTCCAGTGCAGGAAGTAAGGTGGGCACATTGTCTTTGTAGCGTGGATCCAGCAGGGTGGCAACCCAGTAGTCCGCACAGGTTAAAATGTGGGCAACTCTGCTGTCGTTGCGCAGGCACTGCAGCATGTAGTCGCTCATGTGTGCCAGGCTGCCCAGGGATAAGGACAAGCTGTCCTCTGTGGGAGGCGTATCGTCATCGTCCTGCCTTTCCCCCCAGCCACGCACCAGTGATGGACCCGAGCTGCGTTGGGTGCCACCCCGCTGTGACCATGCTTCATCCTCATCCTCCTCCACCTCCTCCTCATCCTCGTCCTCCTCGTCCTCCAGTAGTGGGCCCTGGCTGGCCACATTTGTACCTGGCCTCTGCTGTTGCCAAAAACCTCCCTCTGAGTCACTTCGAAGAGACTGGCCTGAAAGTGCTAAAAATGACCCCTCTTCCTCCTCCTCCTCCTCCTCCTCCTGGGCCACCTCCTCTTCCATCATCGCCCTAAGTGTTTTCTCAAGGAGACATAGAAGTGGTATTGTAACGCTGATAACGGTGTCATCGCCACTGGCCATGTTGGTGGAGTACTCGAAACAGCGCAACAGGGCACACAGGTCTCGCATGGAGGCCCAGTCATTGGTGGTGAAGTGGTGCTGTTCTGTAGTGCGACTGACCCGTGCGTGCTGCAGCTGAAACTCCACTATGGCCTGCTGCTGCTCGCACAGTCTGTCCAGCATGTGCAAGGTGGAGTTCCACCTGGTGGGCACGTCGCATATGAGGCGGTGAGCGGGAAGGCCGAAGTTACGCTGTAGCGCAGACAGGCGAGCAGCAGCAGGATGTGAACGCCGGAAGCGCGAACAGACGGCCCGCACTTTATGCAGCAGCTCTGACATGTCGGGGTAGTTGTGAATGAACTTCTGCACCACCAAATTCAGCACATGCGCCAAGCAAGGGATGTGCGTCAAATTGGCTAGTCCCAGAGCTGCAACGAGATTTCGCCCATTATCACACACCACCAGGCCGGGCTTGAGGCTCACCGGCAGCAACCACTCGTCGGTCTGTTGTTCTATACCCCGCCACAACTCCTGTGCGGTGTGGGGCCTGTCCCCCAAACATATGAGTTTCAGAATGGCCTGCTGACGTTTACCCCGGGCTGTGCTGAAGTTGGTGGTGAAGGTGTGTGGCTGACTGGATGAGCAGGTGGAAGAAGAGGAGGAGGAAGCCGAGAAGGAGGAGGTGGCAACAGGAGGCAAAGAATGTTGCCCTGCGATCCTTGGCGGCGGAAGGACGTGCGCCAAACAGCTCTCCGCCTGGGGCCCAGCTGCCACTACATTTACCCAGTGTGCAGTTAGGGAGATATAGCGTCCCTGGCCGTGCTTACTGGTCCACGTATCTGTGGTTAGGTGGACCTTGCTACAGATGGCGTTGCGCAGTGCACACTTGATTTTATCGGATACTTGGTTGTGCAGGGAAGGCACGGCTCTCTTGGAGAAGTAGTGCCGGCTGGGAACAACATACTGTGGGACAGCAAGCGACATGAGCTGTTTGAAGCTGTCTGTGTCCACCAGCCTAAATGACAGCATTTCATAGGCCAGTAGTTTAGAAATGCTGGCATTCAGGGCCAGGGATCGAGGGTGGCTAGGTGGGAATTTACGCTTTCTATCAAATGTTTGTGAGATGGAGAGCTGAACGCTGGCGTGTGACATGGTTGAGACGCTTGGTGACGGAGGTGGTGGTGGTGGTGTTGGTGGTACATCCCCTGTTTGCTGGGCGGCAGGTGCCAACGTTCCTCCAGAGGCGGAGGAAGAGGCCGAGGCGGCAGCAGCAGAATAGGCCGAGGCGGCAGCAGCAGAAGAGGTAGCAGGGGGAGCCTGAGTGACTTCCTTGGTTTTAAGGTGTTTACTCCACTGCAGTTCATGCTTTGCATGCAGGTGCCTGGTCATGCAGGTTGTGCTCAGGTTCAGAACGTTAATGCCTCGCTTCAGGCTCTGATGGCACAGCGTGCAAACCACTCGGGTCTTGTCGTCAGCACATTGTTTGAAGAAGTGCCATGCCAGGGAACTCCTTGAAGCTGCCTTTGGGGTGCTCGGTCCCAGATGGCGGCGGTCAGTAGCAGGCGGAGTCTCTTGGCGGCGGGTGTTCTGCTTTTGCCCACTGCTCCCTCTTTTGCTACGCTGTTGGCTCGGTCTCACCACTGCCTCTTCCTCCGAACTGTGAAAGTCAGTGGCACGACCTTCATTCCATGTGGGGTCTAGGACCTCATCGTCCCCTGCATCGTCTTCCACCCAGTCTTGATCCCTGACCTCCTGTTCAGTCTGCACACTGCAGAAAGACGCAGCAGTTGGCACCTGTGTTTCGTCATCATCAGAGACATGCTGAGGTGGTATTCCCATGTCCTCATCATCAGGAAACATAAGTGGTTGTGCGTCAGTGCATTCTATGTCTTTCACCGCTGGGGAAGGGCTAGGTGGATGCCCTTGGGAAACCCTGCCAGCGGAGTCTTCAAACAGCATAAGAGACTGCTGCATAACTTGAGGCTGAGACAGTTTCCCTGGTATGCATGGGGGTGATGTGACAGACTGATGGGGTTGGTTTTCAGGCGCCATCTGTGCGCTTTCTGCAGAAGACTGGGTGGGAGATAATGTGAACGTGCTGGATCCACTGTCGGCCACCCAATTGACTAATGCCTGTACCTGCTCAGGCCTTACCATCCTTAGAACGGCATTGGGCCCCACCATATATCGCTGTAAATTCTGGCGGCTACTGGGACCTGAGGTAGTTGGTACACTAGGACGTGTGGATGTGGCAGAACGGCCACGTCCTCTCCCAGCACCAGAGGGTCCACTAACACCACCACGACCATGTCCACGTCCGCGTCCCTTACTAGATGTTTTTCTCATTGTTATGGTTCACCACAACAACAAATATATTATTTGGCCCAATGTATTGTATTCAAATTCAGCGGGATATAAATTTGAGGCCTAGTATTTAGGCGCTGGGTGACCGGTATGGATTTAGTGACAGAATTAGACTTGGAAATGCACAGAAGCGTGTGTGTGTGAAGTTATTCTGAATGACCCTATGTGCACCTTCAATATTATATACCCTTTTAGGGATAGATTTCAAATAGCTCTGATATAGCAGAAACCACTAAATTATGAAATTGCTAAATTGGGAATTGTACTTCAACCCAGAACAAAAAATGTGCTTTGACGGACACTAAATATCTTGCCCAGCAACAACAGTACAGCGGTGGGTAACGAGAGATTTAGAGGGAATTAAATTTGAGGCCTAGTATTTAGGCGCTGGGTCACCGGTATGGATTTAGTGACAGAATTAGACTTGGAAATGCACAGAAGCGTGTGTGTGAAGTTATTCTGAATGACCCTATGTGCACCTTCAATATTATATACCCTTTTTGGGATAGATTTCAAATAGCTCTGATATAGCAGGAACCACTAAATTATGAAATTGCTAAATTGGGAATTGTACTTCAACCCAGAACAAAAAATGTGCTTTGACGGGCACTAAATAACTTTCCCAGCTACAACAGGACAACGGTAACGAGAGATTTAGAGGGATTTAAATTTGAGGCCTAGTATTTAGGCGCTGGGTGACAGGTATGGGTTTAGTGACAGAATTAGACTTGGAAATACACAGTAGCGGGTGTGTGTGAAGTTATTCTGAATGACCCTATGTGCACCTTCAATATTATATACCCTTTTAGGGATAGATTTCAAATAGCTCTGATATAGCAGAAACCACTAAATTATGAAATTGCTAAATTGGGAATTGTACTTCAACCCAGAACAAAAAATGTGCTTTGACGGACACTAAATATCTTGCCCAGCAACAACAGTACACCGGTGGGTAACGAGAGATTTAGAGGGAATTAAATTTGAGGCCTAGTATTTAGGCGCTGGGTCACCGGTATGGATTTAGTGACAGAATTAGACTTGGAAATACACAGTAGCGGGTGTGTGTGAAGTTATTCTGAATGACCCTATGTGCACCTTCAATATTATATACCCTTTTAGGGATAGATTTCAAATAGCTCTGATATAGCAGAAACCACTAAATTATGAAATTGCTAAATTGGGAATTGTACTTCAACCCAGAACAAAAAATGTGCTTTGACGGACACTAAATATCTTGCCCAGCAACAACAGTACAGCGGTGGGTAACGAGAGATTTAGAGGGAATTAAATTTGAGGCCTAGTATTTAGGCGCTGGGTCACCGGTATGGATTTAGTGACAGAATTAGACTTGGAAATGCACAGAAGCGTGTGTGTGAAGTTATTCTGAATGACCCTATGTGCACCTTCAATATTATATACCCTTTTTGGGATAGATTTCAAATAGCTCTGATATAGCAGGAACCACTAAATTATGAAATTGCTAAATTGGGAATTGTACTTCAACCCAGAACAAAAATGTGCTTTGACGGACACTAAATAACTTCGCCCAGCTACAACAGACACTAGGTAACGAGAGATTTAGAGGGATATAAATTTGAGGCCTAGTATTTAGGCGCTGGGTGACAGGTATGGGTTTAGTGACAGAATTAGACTTGGAAATACACAGTAGCGGGTGTGTGTGAAGTTATTCTGAATGACCCTATGTGCACCTTCAATATTATATACCCTTTTAGGGATAGATTTCAAATAGCTCTGATATAGCAGAAACCACTAAATTATGAAATTGCTAAATTGGGAATTGTACTTCAACCCAGAACAAAAAATGTGCTTTGACGGACACTAAATATCTTGCCCAGCAACAACAGTACAGCGGTGGGTAACGAGAGATTTAGAGGGAATTAAATTTGAGGCCTAGTATTTAGGCGCTGGGTCACCGGTATGGATTTAGTGACAGAATTAGACTTGGAAATACACAGTAGCGGGTGTGTGTGAAGTTATTCTGAATGACCCTATGTGCACCTTCAATATTATATACCCTTTTTGGGATAGATTTCAAATAGCTCTGATATAGCAGGAACCACTAAATTATGAAATTGCTAAATTGGGAATTGTACTTCAACCCAGAACAAAAAATGTGCTTTGACGGGCACTAAATAACTTTCCCAGCTACAACAGGACAACGGTAACGAGAGATTTAGAGGGATTTAAATTTGAGGCCTAGTATTTAGGCGCTGGGTGACAGGTATGGGTTTAGTGACAGAATTAGACTTGGAAATACACAGTAGCGGGTGTGTGTGAAGTTATTCTGAATGACCCTATGTGCACCTTCAATATTATATACCCTTTTAGGGATAGATTTCAAATAGCTCTGATATAGCAGAAACCACTAAATTATGAAATTGCTAAATTGGGAATTGTACTTCAACCCAGAACAAAAAATGTGCTTTGACGGACACTAAATATCTTGCCCAGCAACAACAGTACAGCGGTGGGTAACGAGAGATTTAGAGGGAATTAAATTTGAGGCCTAGTATTTAGGCGCTGGGTCACCGGTATGGATTTAGTGACAGAATTAGACTTGGAAATACACAGTAGCGGGTGTGTGTGAAGTTATTCTGAATGACCCTATGTGCACCTTCAATATTATATACCCTTTTTGGGATAGATTTCAAATAGCTCTGATATAGCAGGAACCACTAAATTATGAAATTGCTAAATTGGGAATTGTACTTCAACCCAGAACAAAAAATGTGCTTTGACGGGCACTAAATAACTTTCCCAGCTACAACAGGACAACGGTAACGAGAGATTTAGAGGGATTTAAATTTGAGGCCTAGTATTTAGGCGCTGGGTGACAGGTATGGGTTTAGTGACAGAATTAGACTTGGAAATACACAGTAGCGGGTGTGTGTGAAGTTATTCTGAATGACCCTATGTGCACCTTCAATATTATATACCCTTTTTGGGATAGATTTCAAATAGCTCTGATATAGCAGAAACCACTAAATTATGAAATTGCTAAATTGGGAATTGTACTTCAACCCAGAACAAAAAATGTGCTTTGACGGACACTAAATATCTTGCCCAGCAACAACAGTACAGCGGTGGGTAACGAGAGATTTAGAGGGAATTAAATTTGAGGCCTAGTATTTAGGCGCTGGGTCACCGGTATGGATTTAGTGACAGAATTAGACTTGGAAATACACAGTAGCGGGTGTGTGTGAAGTTACTCTGAATGACCCTATGTGCACCTTCAATATTATATACCCTTTTTGGGATAGATTTCAAAGAGCTCTGATATAGCAGGAACCACTAAATTATGAAATTGCTAAATTGGGAATTGTATTTCAACCCAGAACAAGAAATGTGCTTGAACGGACACTAAATAACTCGCCCAGCTACAGCACTAGGGACAGATTTAGCTGGATATAAATTTGAGGCCTAGTATTTAGGCGCTGGGTGACCGGTATGGATTTAGTGACAGAATTAGACTGGGATATGGCCAAAAAATGAACAGACTATTGCTGGTTAAATGCACTTGGTGTGACAGCTTCACCCTGATGTAGGCTTTAGCCAAAAAACAACCACACCATTGAGGGTTAAATGCACTTGGTGACAGGCGCAGCTTGCCCCTGATTTTGTATATGGCCAAAAAATGAACAGACTATTGCTGGTTAAATGCACTTGGTGTGACAGCTTCACCCTGATGTAGGCTTTAGCCAAAAAACAACCACACCATTGAGGGTTAAATGCACTTGGTGACAGGCGCAGCTTGCCCCTGATTTTGTATATGGCCAAAAAATGAACAGACTATTGCTGGTTAAATGCACTTGGTGTGACAGCTTCACCCTGATGTAGGCTTTAGCCAAAAAACAACCACACCATTGAGGGTTAAATGCACTTGGTGACAGGCGCAGCTTGCCCCTGATTTTGTATATGGCCAAAAAATGAACAGACTATTGCTGGTTAAATGCACTTGGTGTGACAGCTTCACCCTGATGTAGGCTTTAGCCAAAAAACAACCACACCATTGAGGGTTAAATGCACTTGGTCGCAGCTTGTGCTGGCGCACCACAAGACACAAAATGGCCGCCGATCACCCCAGAAAAATGAGACTGACAAACGGTCTGTGCAGCCTAAAAACAGTGAGCAATTGAGGATCAGCAGCTCAATGATCCACAGCTGCAGATCGATCAGTTAATCAAGTCCTTTGGAGGAGTTAATCTGCCTAATCTCGCCCTACTGTCGCAGCCGCAACCTCTCCCTACGCTAATCAGAGCAGAGTGACGGGCGGCGCTATGTGACTCCAGCTTAAATAGAGGCTGGGTCACATGGTGCTCTGGCCAATCACAGCCATGCCAATAGTAGGCATGGCTGTGATGGCCTCTTGGGGCAAGTAGTATGACGCTTGTTGATTGGCTGCTTTGCAGCCTTTCAAAAAGCGCCAAGAAAGCGTCACAAAAGCGCGAAGAAAGCGACGAACACCGAACCCGAACCCGGACTTTTACGAAAATGTCCGGGTTCGGGTCCGTGTCACGGACACCCCAAAATTCGGTACGAACCCGAACTATACAGTTCGAGTTCGCTCATCCCTATTCTACATGTCTTTGAATAAAAAAAAATGTTTGGGCAAAAAAAAAAAATACACCCCAAGGTATTCAATGAGGGGCCTGGCGAGTTCATAGAATTTTTTTTTTTTGCATAAGTTAGTGGAAATTGATTATTATTTTTATTTTTCTCACAAAGTCTCACTTTCTGCTAACTTGGGACAAAAATTTAAATCTTTCATGGACTCAATATGCCCCTCAGCGAATACCTTGGGGTGTCTTCTTTCCAAAATGGGGTCAGTTGTGGGGTGTTTGTACTGCCCTGGCATTTGAGGGTCTCTACATGTATGGCCAGCATTAGGAGTTTCTGCTATTCTCCTTATATTGAGCATACAGGTAATGAGATTTTTTTTTTCCGTTCAGCCTCTGGGCTGAAAGAAAAAAATGAACGGCACAGATTTCTTCATTCGCATTGATCAATGTGGATGAAAAAATCTCTGCCAAAAAAATAAAATAAGGGGAAAGGCATCTGCCAGGACATAGGAGCTCCGCCCAACATCCATACCCACTTAGCTCGTATGCCCTGGCAAACCAGATTTCTCCATTCACATCAATCGATGTGAATGAATAAATCATTGCCGGGATTTTTTTTTTTTATATACAAAGTGTTTGCCAAAGCATAGGAATGCCGCCTCCTCCTCAGCTCGTATGCCTTGGCAAACATATCTTTTACTGCAGAGTAGAAATCTCATCTTGCAGCGCCGCATACACCGACTTGCGTGTTATCTGACAGCAGCACAATGCTTCTGTCAGAATGCACATCAGTGCTGCAGCTAGTCGATCGGTTGGTCCACCTGGAAGGTAAAAAAAAATATAAAATGAAAAAACCAGGCCGCAACGCAATAATTTTATTAACTTTGGAACAGAACATATAAACTTTAACTTTTTGAACTAAACATTAACCTTTTTGCTTACTGGTGTTTTTTTTTTTTTTTTTTTTACCTTTATAGAACAAACCTCTCCTTCCCCATGGGTCAATGTGCAAAGCGCAAATCGCCCAAAGATGTGGCGAAGTGCGTTATGCACTTTGTCCCAGGTGAAAGGAGACGTTTGCAGCAGCTGTATGTGAATGGGCCCTAATAGCCCTGTGTGCCTGTCCTGGTGAGATGTGATCCCTATGCTAGGTGTACCTGTGTGTGGTACTTCCGGAAACACTCTCCAAAGCATAGGGCAGGGTGGTCAGGACAGTCAGGACAGAAATAGCGGGTGTCACGCCTTATTCCACTCCTGCTACAGACACGACATCTTTTTCGGGGTTACGGTTGGGTTGAGGTACCAGCAGGAACGACACTGGGGAAATGTCGCTTGTGTAGATGGCTAACTACACTGGTGGATGGGGCCACGGAACCTCCTGGGTACAGGAGGTTCTCGATGATCTCTTCCTGAAATTTGAGGAAGGATCCAGTTCTCCCAGCCTTACTGTAGAGAACAAAACTATTATACAGAGCCAATTGAATTAAAAATACAGACACCTTCTTATACCAGCGTCTGGTTCTGCGGGAAACTAAATACGGAGACAACATCTGGTCATTGAAGTCCACCCCTCCCATGTGAAGGTTATAGTCGTGGACTGAGAGGGGCTTTTCAATGACACGGGTTGCTCGCTCAATTTGTATTGTTGTGTCTGCGTGAATGGAGGAGAGCATGTAAACGTCACGCTTGTCTCTCCATTTCACAGCAAGCAGTTCTTCGTTACACAATGCAGCCCTCTGCCCCCTTGCAAGATGGGTGGTAACGAGCCGTTGGGGGAAGCCCGCGCGACTAGTTTGCGCAGTGCCACAGGCGCCAATCTGTTCTAGAAACAAATGCCTAAAGAGGGCCACACTTGTGTAGAAATTGTCCACATAAAGATGGTACCCCTTGCCGAATAAGGGTGACACCAAGTCCCAGACTGTCTTCCCACTGCTCCCCAGGTAGTCAGGGCAACCGACCGGCTCCAGGGTCTGATCTTTTCCCTCATAGATCCAAAATTTGTGGATATAGCCTGTGGCCCTTTCACAGAGCTTATACAATTTGACCCCATACCGGGCGCGCTTGCTTGGGATGTATTGTTTGAAGCCAAGGTGCCTGGTAAAATGTATTAGGGACTCGTCTACGCAGATGTTTTGCTCTGGGGTATTCAAATCTGCAAATTTGTGGTTGAAATGGTCTTTGAGGGGCTGAATTTTGTGGAGCCGGTCAAAAGCTGGGTGGCCTCTGGGACGGGAGACGGTGTTGTCGCTAAAGTGCAGGAAACGCAGGATGGCCTCAAAACGTGCCCTGGACATAGCAGCAGAGAACATGGGCATGTGATGAATTGGGTTCGTGGACCAATATGACCGCAATTCATGCTTTTTAGTTAGACCCATGTTGAGGAGAAGGCCCAGAAAAATTTTAATTTCGGAAACTTGGACTGGTTTCCACCGGAAAGGCTGGGCATAATAGCTTCCCGGGTTGGCGGTCATAAATTGTGTGGCATACCTGTTTGTTTCGGCCACGACTATGTCTAAGAGCTCCGCAGTCAAGAACAGCTCAAAAAATCCCAGGGCCGAACCGATCTGAGCTGTCTCAACCCGAACTCCAGACTGGGTGGTGATAGGGGGAACTACAGGTGCGGCTGAAGTTGGGGACTGCCAATCAGGGTTTGCCAGCACCTCTGGGATTCTAGGGGCTCTACGGGCCCGTCTTTGCGGTGGCTGCGACGGGGTCACTACTGCTTGTGCCACCGTACCAGCTTCAACTGCCCTTCTGGTGCTCGCTACTTCACTAGGTTGTACGGCAGTGCTGGTACTAGGTCCAGGGAGGGCTGCGCTGCTGGTGTATGCCTCACCACGTAATCTGACAGCGCCAGCCCCACTCTGCTGCTCTTGAAGCGGATCCTGCGCAACCTGTGGTCTAGCGACACGGGGCCAGGTACGCCTGGTGCTATCAGGGACCTCAGCCTCCTCGTCCGAAATTTGGGTCAGAGAGCCACTGCTTTCTACAGGTTCGTATTCTGACCCGCTAGATTCATCAGATGAGGGTTCCCATTCCTCATCCGACTGGGTCAGAAGCCTGTAGGCCTCTTCAGAAGAATACCCCCTGTTTGACATTTGGGCAACTAAATTTAGGGGTATTCCCTGAGACTACCCAAGAAAAAAAAGCAAGCCTGTCTTACAAATGGGAGGCTAGCGAAGTACCGGAGGCCGCTGCGATTGATAAAAAATATAAAAACTGATTTTTTTATCGCCGCAGCGCGTGTAAAGTGAATGTGCAGTGATCAAAAATGCTTTATTTTTTGTCACTGCTGTGGGGTGGGTGTGGGCGAACGCACGTGTGGGCGACCGATCAGGCCTGATCGGGCAAACACTGCGTTTTGGGTGGAGGGCGAACTAAAGTGACACTAATACTATTATAGATCTGACCGTGATCAGTTTTGATCACTTCCAGATACTATAAAAGTACAAATGCTGATTAGCGTATTGCTAATCAGCAAATCAGTGACTGCGGTGCGGTGGGCTGA